>NW_019416533.1:72107-231057 GCF_000390285.2 Anoplophora glabripennis | reverse complement strand
ACACTCCATTTCTTGTGAACCCGGCCTCATCAGTAAAAAGAATGTTTGCAAGAAAACGAGGGTCTTCAGCATCATGACCTAGAAACCAGCGGCAAAAAACCAAACGTGCTTGATTATCATTTATTGGATTTAAGGCCTGTACTCGTTGCACATGGTATGGATAAAGCAGTTGCTCGTGAAGGATTCTCCAAACAAGAGGACCACTAATTCCTACCTCGGTTGATATTCTCCGCACACTCGTACCTGGATTCTGCTCTACCAATGCCAGAATTTCTTCTTCTGCTCTAGGAGTGGATACCGACCTTGGTCTTCCGGATAAATGGCACTGTTTTCTCAAGGAACCGGTATCACGCAATCTTTGGTGAATTCTTCCAAACATGCGTTATGAAGGAATCTGGCGATTTGGATAAGCGTCAACATAAAGACGTCGCGCTTCGGTGGCGTTCCCATTAGCACGACCATACATGAAATGCATGTCTGTTAATTCTGCGTTAGAGCAACAAGCTATAGCGAAAGAAAACTTGCAATTGCACTGAGAACAACTGTCAAATACGTACTGTTTATTTCACTAAACATCAACCAACTATTATAAGAAAATACACAACGTTTTTGCAAAATAAAGAAAGGGGCTAAAAACATAAAACATTCCATATCTCCACTACCGTTACTTTGCGGACCCGTGTTTATTGAGACTTTTCTGCTTATTTTGGTTCATACTATTACCTCCTTAAATATTTTACACTCTTTTTTAACACCCTGTATATATACTCCTTTAACATATTCTTGTTATCGTTGTTTTTATAAAGACTTTTTATACGAATGTTTTTTACCTTCTTGTATGAGAATTGAAATAAAGTTAGTTATTAGCCAGCCCTCGACTAATTTACCTCGAGTTATTACAGTTATGATACTGGTCATAACGGTAGATAGATAATTAAAGAAATAACCCCTCAGGTTACAGAAGCATTACATTTATTTGGATATTCAGTAACCAATTATACCATAAAATCTTCTTCATAGTAGCTTGGAGGTTCCTGATTAAAAGCCCCCAACGTCCTTACCCACGAACGATAAGCCCACGTCCAACACCAGCGCATCCGCCACCATTTAACGGTTACATAAAATTCCTAATATTAGTTTTACGTAGGTAATTATTGTTATCAGCCGGACCGACCTACATGCGCCCCCCTTTTCCCATAAATACTCTCTCGTCCGGCGGCGGTGAAAATTATCTATTTGGACACCGCCACCACCGGCGGGGATGTTGCTGACCAGCGGCAGATTACCTCGCAGATATTTAGCGCCGAGAATTATGGTCATCCTCTATCGTTCTGCGGTCCGCCATACGGATATTAAGGGGACATTATCGTTTAATTTACGATTTATTCGGTTATTTGCTCGGTCGTTAAATCGATTAAAAATTAATAAACATGCGCTGCCGCCATCTAGAAAGTTAACGTTCTGGGTGATTTCCAGAAATCCGCAAAACCAGAAACTGTTTCAAAAACTAATTTCATCATCACTTGAGACTCTGTACTCTATTTGTTTGTGCCTCCGTAACATTTGTGAAAGATTAACAGAGCACTTTGCTTCGCTTTTAAATGTGTTACTAAGAGAAGGAGGAATCTGATTCTACACACTGAAAGAAATGCGTTTTATTCTTTATTATAATTCTATATGCCGTTATAAGACCATTGTATACTATATGTGATAGTTAAACAGGTGAATATTGGATACAAAACGCGTATTGCTAGCACAGTTGTATAGTGACTATAAACCTTATTATTTATTAAATTATTGTATAACTAGTATACAACGTTTTTTATACCCTTTACGAAATAATAGCAATAACTGTTATTAAAGTGTTCCATATCGTTATTAGAACATCTAGTACTGGTTATAAGTTTTATAATAATAAATGTATTAAACTGTTGTATACTCTGTATGAGTTAAAAACATATGACATTAAGTTTTCAGAAATTTTATTGGATAGCTGTAATTACAAGCTAAAGTTCTAATGTAAACATACATAAAACATACTTAAATAATACAAATAATAATAAATAATACTACAAAATAATAATTTTTAAGATTTACATTTGAAAAAACAAAACAATTACAAGCCATAAAACAGTTAGATACTTACATAATAATTTTCCTTTTCACACAACGCGATATGATCATGTATCCCACAAAACATGTACCTATACTGTCTACTTTCATCAAACTAGACGTATAATAGTCGTAAGTCGATGCACAGCGGACTGTCGGAAATTTTACGATCATAACCGATTATGCACCGAGAGGTGACGATCACTTAACCATTATAAGACGCGTTTTACACGTTAAAAACGGAAACATATTCAGTATAAGAACGAATAATTCTGTTAATACAATTGTTATATACAAATTCGGGTACTGGTCTTTATACAACAAATCTTCCCTACTATACAATTGGAACATAAAATCTATAACACCTAATAATGTATAAGTAATTCATTGTAACCTTTATTTCATAGATGCATAAGGTGTATTAAGCACCTTCCAGTTAAACTCATTAAATAATGAGTATGGAGATGATTGTTTTTTTTTTTAATAAAAGTTGTATATTGGTTATAAAAATTTTAATATGCGCTATACACATTATTCTAGATAAACAGTTTAATAAGCCCATTTCTTTCAGTGCACTGACAAACAGATCCTGCAAATTTACAGAAAAAATGGTTTATAAAAAATTATTGTATTATTGTTTTCCGCTACAAGCGACCATCGGGACGCATTTAAATTGCCAAAACTGTTTTGTGCCACGGTGTATTTCACTTTAGGCAAGAAAACACTTTTCCCCTAATTTTTCTGCTTAAAAAAAGGTATACCTTGCTAATAACTCTAAAGACAATCGTTTTAAACAAAAAGGCATTTAAATTTGTAAATGCATAAACAAATTTGTTTAAAAGTTATTTTCAACTGTAACTCCGTTATTATCAATTTTTGGACTAGGGCAAGTTTAGTTAAATCGACTTGTTTTGAGCTGTACTATATCTGGTGGAGCGTTGTAGAAACCCTTTAGAGACATCCTGTATACCTTGTATGAGAAATTTAGTAACATCGAAATTCAACTATTTATACTTACACGAAAAAAAATGTATTTAAAATTTACGTAATTGTAGTTTCGTTGACTTTAATTTCTATATCTAAATATTATTTATATACGTTTCAATGAGCGCAAGAGAATAATCAGTGTTATGCCATTTCATACATTGAGAAGCTGATCGAACAAGTATATTTTCTATCATAAATAAATAAGGTGACCATTCACGGTCTCAGAAAATAAACACAGTCATAAGCAAGTGAATATTTTAAAAAGTGTAAGATTAAATTGATTTTTTTCTGTTCCGTTACAAAAGAAGTTAAGAGAACCATTGACAAGCTTTGAGAACGCTTTGTCATCGTAGCAATAGAATAATAGTAGTTCTAATACAATGACCTTCTAGAGATGCGTCCAGAATATATAACAAAAAATGGATTACTTTTAATACCACATTCATGCATGTATATTTAGATATTAATTTCTGACACTGGTGCTTTGTATTTCTTATATTTTTATGTACGAATATTTTAATGGATAAATAGATACATTTTCGGTATTCTCAAACTCTTAGTTCCTACAAAATACAAAAATGAAAGTATCATCAAATGTTCTAAATATATTACAGAAAATTTAACTAACGTCAATCATTATGACATAAAAAAGTATGTATTTAGTCATTCGATAAGAACAATGCATGTTTACAATTATAATATTTTTAGTCAATGTTCGACGAAGTATTAGTAAGAATTCCTTCTTTTTCTTTTCCTAGTGGTTGCTTCTAATAAGCCCCTAGACTTAGACCTATTCAATAAGTACCTTTGCCCTTTTAACAAAGTCCAAAAACTTCCTTCCCGACACTTCTCTCGGCTCCTTGGGTTCCAAATAAGATCTTCCCAGGAGCGTTATTCTACTACGTGCAAATCCTGAACACTCGCCCAGGATATGGAGAGAGGTTTCATCCACCGAGTCACATCCTCGGCAGATCGGACTGTCTGCAAACTTTAGCTCATGCAGATGTTTTCTAAAGTTCCGTCCCTCTCCTGAGTCGATTTTATTCAAGCTCAACAACTCAAATGCTCTTTCCTTCAAAGGATACGCTCTTTAGAATGGTTATGCCCTGGCCTCGAAGTCCAGTATTTCCTGTGTTCTGTCTCAGTCCATTGGCAGAAGGGATCCGGGCCAATAAACTTTGTCTTGGATCCCCTCCTAGCAAGTTGATCCGCTTTCTCGTCCCCACTAATGCCTTTATCCTAGCACACAACACAGTGTAACTGTAGCAGCAGCCAGTTCAGTCAGCATTTGTAAACATTCCCACACAAGTTTTGATCTTATCTGTTGAATACAGTGGGTAACCTTCCTGTAACTTGCACTCCATCTGAGTCTGAATCAATAGATTGCTGCACCAGTCCCTCTGGTCATTTTGGAGCTGTCCGTGAACCGTACCAGGCTCCATATTTCCAGGGTACCAAACATTTTCTCCTATTGTAGTAGACTTGTAGTAGTAAAACCTTGGAATCACCTTGTTAGATACTATCCTAAGAGCTTGTTCCGATATAGATGTGAAATCTTGTAATAGAGACTACCACTTCAGTCGTTATTGTGCCTGAGTCGGTATGCTGCTAGCCACGCTTCTTATTCCACCACTATATGCAGCAGTGGTAGATTTAACATGACTTCTAGATAGGGTTGCCAGATCTCCGGGTTTGACCAGGAGTTTTCGGGTTTTGATCGTGATTTCTTCAAAAACATTTTGTCTACCAGGTTTCCTGATTGCATAATCTTTTTTTTTCAATTACACAAACGCCCTTTTTCCCATGGATGGTAAGCAATAGTTAAATGTAACAAAATATTTTAATTATTTTCTTATTTATATTTTTGTTTGTAGAATAATTATAATATATTTGTGGGCTTAAAAAAGTAGTATTCCAGTATTCCTTTTCTAATCATATTTAATGTCTCCGGGTCTATAATGAAATAGATCTGGTAACCCTACTTCTAGCACAGCTGTAGGGATCGATGCCATCGTCCTCGTTATACCCAAACAGGTTAGTCTCTGGATTCTATTAAGTTTTTTCCACGCTGTGGTCTGTTGTGTTTTTGCCACCATACTACAACGCTGTAAAAAATCCTAGGTCTTACTATCGATAGGACATCTTTGGCTTCTACCAATAAAGGGACGGTATACAAACAATGTCTGCTTAGTCTTACTCTCCATTTTTTCCAAGTGTGCATTCCAGGTAAGCTTATCATCCAGTATCACTCCTAGATGTTTCACCTCCCTGGAAAGCCGAATGCACATCTTCCCTAATACAGGTTCAGAGAGTCTAGTCAAATTTCTTCTCCTGGAAGTGTACTACAACCGTCTTCTCAGGGTTTACTGACAGTGCCTGCCCCTTACACCAGTCGTCTATCTATTTCAGAACCTCCTTCATGAGCTCTGAAATGATGAATTATGTTTCCCGAGTAAAAGAATAAATAAGTCATCCGCATACCCTGTGTGTAAAATCCCTTTCGATTAAGACTCCCCAAATAAGAAAAGAATTAGTAAGAAAAGTTGATGTTAAAGTTATAAATATAGGCTCTGTTCAGTGAATGCTCAGACTAGCTCGGTCAAGCTTCTTTAGTCAAACAATTCGCTGAACGGCCTTTAGTAACTGTATTAAAACCTGAACAATAATCCCAATCAGCTAATTGGGCTGACCAACCAAATATTTGTTCGCTGAACAACTTTGACCGGTCCGACCATTTGCTGAACACATCCTTTTTAAAGGTCCGAAAATAAGATATTCTCCAAATAATGTTATGGAAGATGCCCGAAATCACACAGTATCGAATTTTTAGTGAAATCTCAAACAAAATAGGGTATTTAAACAAAGGGATCTGACCTTTCAAAAGTTAGCCGTTTTAAGTAGGTAAGGATTAGTAAAGTTCTCCAATAGTTATATTTAGGTTGTTAGACATAAAGAATTTCAGATCTAGTTTTACTATACTTACTAAATAAGTTTATATGAATATTATTTATTAATATTGACCAATGAACATCCTCTTGAATTCTAAATATCAAATTATGGGATACACCTTCAAGAGATGGATAAACTTTCGCACTTAAGAAAATGGTCATAAGCTGTTACTGTCGATGACTGTTTCGCCGCAAAAACAGAATTCCTAAATAATGTTTTCAATTCTTAAAAATGTGTATGCTATTATTAGTTCTAGTATTTTTTATTTAATTTTAAATATACATATAAAGAATAAGAATTTGAATTAAAAATAAGAAATATTTCTATATGTAGGTACTTGAAATAGTTTAATTTTTTTTTTTCAATATATATTCATTAATTGTGTAGTAGACTCGAGGAAAATATTCAACCTTAATATCAATAACTAACGGCTAATATTTTGTATTTTAAAATACTTCAACAATACTTGGTAGCAAATAATATAAACAGTTATATACAAGGCCATAGCAACTTTGCAGCAAATATTTATCGCCTATCAAGAGTCGAATATGTATTAGGTTTTACAAATGCTAATGTGCACATTTAATTCACATTTCAAATAGATCTTACTGTGTAATCGTAAATAGCTGAAACAAGCTGAGGTCATTGATATGTCTGTTACTTATTACCATTTATTTAACTACTAGTCGAATATAAATTGATATTATTATTTAATAGCACTGGTAAAAATATGATAGAACAAGTAGACCCATCCAGGAACTGAGGAAGCGAAACAGGAAACTAGTGCAACTTGCTTTATTTTTTTCGCATTGAAAAATCACGGAGAACATGTAAACATAAAAAATTCGCCTTTCATGTTTTGTCCAGCAAATTTGTAAAGATACTCAATAATTGTGATTAATGCATGTGTTTCAATAATTGTGATTAATGCATGTGTTAACAATTTCCTAAAAGCATTATGCGTGGTGTGATTATGTTTACTGTACTGTATGAGATTTTCTGTATGCTCAACAGGCGTACAAAATTCAGGAAATGTAAGATAAATATACGATGTAAAAATGTGCTTTTTTTCCTTATTTTGAACGTATTGCCAGAATATACCCCGAAGAAATCTTATGCAACTGATACAGTTAAGAAATATTGCTTCTAACTTGTTAAGATTTTCTAAAACGCTGGACAAAACATTGCGCATATACCTACAGGCACCCTCAAGAAAAGGATAATCATTTATATTAATTATAAACGTTAGTACTTATTTTTAAACTGCAATAAGAGAAATACAAGTTTTCTAAATAATTTCCAGGTACTTTTAATTACGAAACGTCGTTTTTTTTACAGCATATTTATTTATTGATTCTATAATCATATTAAAAAATATCTCTCTGCGTTGCTATTGATGGACACCTCTTGACAGCGTCTCTTTGCATATGTTTTTCAATATACATATATTTCCATTTCAATTTGCATGTTTAATAAAGAATGAAGAATGAATATAGATAATTACTATTACTATGCATTAGTTAATTCTATATACAATTTTTATATTTTTTTATCGTACCTTATGTACATAATTCATAAGTACGTACTTACTTCTTAATGTGCTGCAACAACAGTTTTACTTCCATACAGGGTGTAACAGCTTTTAACTTCATTATTTGGTGAGCAGGTAAAGCAAAAAAAAGAATTATTATGTAAACATACGACAATAACTGAACTGTTTCAGAGATTAACGGTGTACCTACAAGTTGTAGAATGAGACAATATTTTTTGATATAACATTAAAACGATTTGAATGAGTTCAAGATTTCTTAGTTGATATGAACCTTTACTTATTTGGATATAGGATACTAGAAAACGTATTACTTACTAGAATATACCGTGAGAGTATAAAGTTCCGCATAAAATTCATATCCTTTTAAATAATGTTATTAAAAAATTATGCATGAACATGTCAATCAGTAAATTTAGTTAGCTTTATTTTGATATTGACCAAAATGGCGGCCTGATGACGTAAACATGCAATTTTCTAAAAGGCAACCCCTACTTTTTTTCATTTTTGGATTTAACATCCAATTTTGAGTCTTTTGATACCCCACAGTCGATACTTTTTTTCAGTGGTTGTACTGTTATTCAAATCCTTATGCCATCGGGGTCGCTGATTTCGAATTTGGAGTCGAAATTACAAAATTCATTGTTATAATTTTTAATATAAACATGTTATAATTATCTTTGATAGAGTTTTTAAGTATTTTTAAAATCAAAGTCGAATGTTTTTCCTATAAGGTAAGTCTTGGTGCCATGTTAGTTATTTCGCTAAACAAACTATCTAAAATAAATAAAAATAAAGAAGCTAGACAATATATATATTCCTCGTGAACACGATTAACTTTCAGCTTGCATATCGTAAGAAATATTAAATTATTGTGATATTTATTCCAGAGATAATTTTTAGTAAACATGCTGCACTGCATCTACCATATACAGGGTAGTAAAGAACTTTTCGGCAAAATCCAAAAACAGGTCAAATTTGTTTCTGAGGGGGACAACTTTTGGCTCAAAAAGCATACCAAAATCTTCAACCCCCTAAGTGGGGGTGCTATCCCCTAAATTTTTTCAAATGGGAATGGGGGTCAAGTGGGGGGTCATTAGAAAGGGCTTTTAATTCTCTATACATCGATTCTTACTTTTTGAAAATCGATTCATTATTTTAGAAAATATGCAGCTTTGAAAATACGAACAATATTTTTGACGAGAAATGCGAAAATCGATTTAATTTTACTTCAAAACTTACGGTATTAGTCAAGTAAATGCTGAAAATGTTGTCCGCCAACTTGCATACAATGATACAGGTTGTCTTCAAACCGTTGTCGAACATTCTGGAGCACTTGCGGTGTTACTTCGCGACATACATTAATGATTCGTCCTCGCAGATCTTCCAAGGTATCAGGTGGAGTGCTGTAAACTTTGCTTTTAATGTGCCCCCAGAGAAAGAAATCTAAAGGATTTAAGTCGGGTGACCGAGGGGGCCACTCAATTGCACCTCTTCGTCCTATCCAGCGTCCTGGAAACGTCTCATTTAGGTAATTGCGCACATTGAGCGAGTAATGTGGAGGAGCTCCGTCTTGCTGGAAAATCAGTTCGTGTTCATTGTAAGCAGGGTCGTCCTCTATGATATTTGTTAGAGCTGGGTCGATGACATTTTGTAGTAAATCCAAGTACATATCGCCTGTCAAATTTCCAGGAAGGAAAAAAGGACCTACAATGGAATTTCCAAAAATACCTGCCCATACATTCAACTTCTGGGGGTGTTGGGAGTGTGTCTCATGGAAAATCCTTGGATTGGTATCAGCCCAGTAACGACAATTATGGCGATTCACTAAACCATTCAAGAAGAACGTACACTCGTCCGAAAAACACACATTAAAGAGGAAATTATCGTTTATCGCTCGTTCAGTCATTATTTCGCAAAATTGCAAACGACGATCAAAATCGTCTTCATTTAGCTCTTGCACTAGCCGAATCTTATAAGGATGGAATTTGTATTTTTTTAATATTCGTTGGACACTTGTACGACTCACTCCTGTCGCAGTAGCCAATTGCATTGTACTCAGCGTACTATCCATTGCCACTTGCCCCAATACCGCTATTTCCGTAGGTTCATTTAGTACCGGATTTTCAACCTGCCTCTTTTTGTTATGAACGGAGCCAGTTTCGCGAAATTTGGCCACCAATTCGCGAACAATTTTTCCAGACGCATGTTTCTCAGGATGCCGTTGGTTGAACAGTTCGGCGACCCGATTTCCGCATTCATTGTTTTTGAAAAAAAGCTCAATAATTTCTACTCTTTCTGGAATTGAGTACACCATAATTAATCAATTTAAAAGACTCGGCAGTATTGGTACTCTTCAACTACAAGTCACAAGACAGTTATCTAGCAACTTCTTGTGGCCTATCTAAATACGAAACAAAAAGCGGACAATTTTTTGCTCACCAAAATCAGGCTAAAGAATTCGCAAATCAGAAAAAAAAACAGCGAATTCTTTTGAAGGAATTTACCAAGCTAATACCGTAAGTTTTGAAGTAAAATTAAATCGATTTTCGCATTTCTCGTCAAAAATATTGTTCGTATTTTCAAAGCTGCATATTTTCTAAAATAATGGATCGATTTTCAAAAAGTAAGAATCGATGTATAGAGAATTAAAAGGCCTTTCTAATGACACCATTCCCATTTGAAAACATTTAGAGGATAGCACCCTCACTTAGGGGGTTGAAGATTTTGGTATGTTTTTTGAGCCAAAAGTTGTCCACCTCAGAAACAAATTTGACCTGTTTTTGGATTTTGCCGAAAAGTTCTTTACTAAACTGTAATGCCTTGCGGTACGTTTTCGATGGGCTACCCTGTATATGTATTTCCTATAACATTCGCTTTGAAGTGGCTATGGAAATAAAAACAAAAAATTCATAAATAATAATATAAAAGCAATTTTTTATAATTCCTATCAGCCCCAATGTTTGTTTGTACATATTACCACATAAGTATTTATTAGAAGTATATTAGAAGTGCATGTTGCAATTATTTCATCCAGTTCTAGGAAAATGGATTACCACGCACGTCCAGTTACGTCCTAACATCTATTACCGGACATGCTTATCTGAGATGTATGCAGATAATTGTTTGGATAATATTTTCTAACTAATAATCTGGTAAAAATTTGATGATTGGCAATATGCATAATTATATCAAATTTTTCTATAGTTTCCCTTACATATCATTCCTTTCCCGTCAGGAAATTTTTACTACACATGAAATGGCTCCTTCGTGCAACTCTAACCCCAATAAAAATCAGACAATAATGTTACGGATAGGCGTGTTTCAAACCCATAAAGAGATTTCTATTAAAACTTTTTCTCCGAAACAAATTTCACTTATACAACAATGGCATGGTAGTAATATGTTATTATTATGTAAATAAATACATAGTATTCTGTAGATTTCGAATCTAAATGACACCGGGGACATATTTTATTCATTCTAAATTAATTTAATAAGTTTAATAAACCATTTGAAAGGATTTTTCAATCTGGGGGACTGTAGGGGCAACAAGTGTTAAACAAATTAGACATTTGATATGACTTTCTAGTAAAAATTGTTATCTAAAATTTGTATATCGGGTGACTTTCGGTAACAGAATTTCGAAGAATAGAACATGCAGAACAAAAGTAGTCACAAAATTAAATTGTTGAGAATCCTTATATATTCATCACTATTATTTAAATTTTCCTCAAATTAAGTTAAAACTTTAAAAACCGGTTTTAAAGACTGCCCTTTATTACTAACCTCATATTTTAATAATTATTTTCTCACACATCAAATCATCATCTCACGTAATCAAATTTATACATAATATTAAGTAAATTTATGTTATAGGAATATTCAGAATTACAGATAAATTATAAGAAATGGTATTTTGATAAACTTTAAAATCTAAAAACAAGTTCCTATAATTTATAGTCTAATAACTTGCCTGAAGACGGTAAAATTATAGTAGCAATTGTTCAGTTCAGTCCAGCAATTGATTCAATATAGTTACTTATTTTACTGAAAATTAGTGTTTGTAAGTCTAATACAATTTTTTTAAAATATACGTTTTAAATTTTAAAATTTAAATATTAACTTTTTTAAAAATATACTTTAAATACAGAAACTTCAAGAATAGATTAGTTGCCAAAAAATAAGTAGAGTTTGTTCTATAAACTTTTTTCCCTAGGAACGTGGTATTCGAGATATAGGGTGTTCAAGTTTCCAAAAAAAAAAGATATTTTCGGTCATATCTTCATATTACGCTTAACGATCTCAATGAAATTTATTACAGGGTATTCACGTAATTAGACTTTTTATTGAATGTAATAATAACCTCGTGGCATTTACCAGTAGCGTGCTACGAAAGGTGCCGCTCCGTTTTCCCAAGAAAAATATACGCCAATGGCAGTTTTTTGTATAAATAATATTAAATTCAGGTACTGTTACGTTAAATGAATGAAAATTGATATTTTTAATGTAGCAGCCGTTTAGGAAATAATTACTCATATTTGTTTTAGAAAAAAAATTATATAGAAAAATTCATTCTAGTTTACACAAAAAAAAAAACAGAAAAATAAAGAAATTAACAAAATCAGTGTCATGGTTCAATTACTGTTTTCGAAAATCAAGCTCGAGGCAATTTTAGATCTTTATCATTTTCAGAATTCTCAGAAATTATTCAAGGTCATCTTTATTATTTACCAGAACCCCTACACTTACCCTGTAAGTAAATATGAAAAGCTGCTCTTCGAGTCCATCTTATTTCCCACCAAAATATTCCTATGTACTATTTCCACAAACTTTGTCTTTGAGAAATTTTAGTTAATTTGGCCTTATATTTTAGTGCCTTTGTTATATCCCACTTCCTCTTATCTATGATACAAACATTTGGGTTGCGGCTTAGATAAACTTATTGGTAAACTATTCCGATGGAAGTATCCTTCATATCTCAAGCTAGGGGACGACAGGTAAGGTTTACGAGGCCATTTACTATCTGCTATTTAGGAAGTTTACTGCATTACCTACTTGCAGTATTTATTCCACAATAAACCGTAGTAAATGAGGTCGTACCTTATAATGATAAATAATGTGCATTCATGAGATGAAAACAGGAGCAGAACCGCCTGTAAATATCAGTTTCCATTTAAGGAGATCATATTATGTGCCAGAAGAGTTGGAATGAATTTCCAGATAATCGTAACGTAGGTAACACATATATAGAGTAGTACTACATAAATAAAATACCTACCAATTTAAAATTATTCAATTTCAGATTTTAATAATGAATGAATCATATTAAATAATCACAAATTTTGTATCATCGAGGTTTGCACTTATTTTAAAATATAAAAGAAATTTGTTTATTTTTAAAAATAAAGTCCTTTTCATTCAAAAATACAATTAAAAGAAATCAAATTAAAAAACAAACGATGTTTTTCGATATCAGAAATCTAGGTATGGAAAAGATATCTAGCTCCACAGACAAGACTCCTAGGTGCTGATACTCTAAAAAGAACTACTCTATGGTATGTATATCCCTCGGTATAGCAAAAAGAAACAAAATCAAAAAGAGCAAATATTTGATTAGATAGAGAAACAAACTGGTCATGTTTCAATTTCAGATCAGCATTTACAATTTATTTATCAAACTGCTATTACTGCGTTTTTAATATTCATAATAAAGAGTTTAGTATGAATAAAATTTTGAGAGAATATACTTTTTTTAATAGTCTTGTGGTCATAAAATACAGTATCACAATGTATCTAATATCAAACTTCAACAAATAAACATATTTTATTATAAACCTAAAACAATTGTTCGTTAATGTTACCTGCCCTAAATTGATTTACTGAAAATATAAAAAATATCGTGTAAGTACATACTTGCATCTTGCATCATTAAATTAACAGGTTAATGAATTTAATAACCATTATAGTCTTTAATCATGAATGTGGGGTAAATTAATTTATGTTTTACCCAGGGTATTAATCAAATATTACATAACTCAGTCTCCACAGTGAAGCTATTTAGAGTCACTAAATTATCATTACGTCCGGCATTTAGATAGCCAATTTATGTTATGGTCAATCTAGATTCATCCCCAGAGAGTAATCATGCTGTAAATGAAGATTTTTTACACTGTCGGTGGGTAATATTATAGAACTTAATAATGCATCAGCGGCAATCTAGCAGCTTGGGAAATAATAATTGCTTTAGGTGAGATTTCATTTAAATTACAAGTAAAAGCAATAGGGGTCATTTTATGACTGAATTTTAAGATGAACAATTTGAATTGGAATGATATTGAGTTTAAAGAAAAGTAATGGTAACAGTAATAGTATACATATATGCATACGATACCATTAGTTCGGTCAAACTTCTTTAGTCAAACAATTCGCTGAACAGCCTTTAGTATTAAAACCTGTCCCCATATTCCCAATCAACTGATCTTAAATGATGTAGTTCTTTGTTCAAGTAACAACATCTTATTGAGGCGTCATTAGCTCTTGACAAGAACACCTAGGTACGAAAGACTATCCTTTTCTTCCAATCTCACTATAAATGTGATCTCTGCAGATATTCCATCAGTAATATTTCTAGATGAACATATCCGAACCAACATTTTAGCCCAAGAGATGAACTCCAGGACCTTGTTCTCGAAGATTTCCATGTAGATATTTGCTAAGGTTCGATGTAAGACTTAACCCATAGCTACTTTTTCAGTCCCAAATCCTACATTCTCATTCATATCTTCTGGGATCAGTCTTTGATGAAGTTCATTCAAGTTTTTTCAACTGGCACCTTTATAAGCAAAGACGTCTCGTTAAAAGGACATAATCTGGATCTAGTTGGGCTCCTTTAAAGTTATTAAAATCTACTGCGCTTTTAAAAAGCTGTTCAGTCTTTCCTACTGTGAGTCGATCCAACTGCATTAGGCGGAGTGGTAGTTCGATTTGTAGTTCTTGAGTGATTTAAAATAAGATATGTGTGCAGTCCTTTGGTAATGTTAAAGGCTCGAATCATAGAATCCACTTCATTTTCAACTTCTTTATCGAATTCCTTTTGATTTCCTAATACATCGAATCCTATGGTAGGTTCCCCACCGTGGTGATACTCTAAACTGTGTCCCAGATGATGGTTAAGTTTCCTTTATCGACAGGAAATACATTCTTAATTTTCCTGCCTGGATTCTTTTTCTGGTTGATTCACTTTCGTAGGCTTGCAAACAGAATGTGACTTGGAATGAGAAGTAATGTATTATATTCAATCAATCTGCTTTTCGTCACATTATATGAAAAAATTAAATTCTATTACAGATATTTTTTTTTAGTTTTTTATGATGTAGATTTACTTCGTTTTTTGGATTTGAAAATTAATTTCTTAAAAATCAAAATACCACACAAAAAATACTGGACTGTTATAGTGGTACTGGAAGGATACTTTTGGTAAAGCGCCAAGTTTACAGAAAATATGATTTCTTCAATTGAAAGTACACGGGATGTCTTGACAGGTTGACACAATACTGGACCACAGACTTCTAGCATAAGACTGTTTAGACCAACTTACTTACGTACTAAAGTCAACCTAACCTAAGTAAACCTTTAGTATTTTGTGTAATTTAGTATTTAAAATATTAACAATTAGAGCGAAGTATAATTAATGTCTACTAATTAAACGCAATTCATTATTTATTACGGCCATACAATACAAAATTAATGCCTCTCATTACAAATTTGTATTTAACTAGCTAGGTATTTCATTAACTGGGACCGTAATCTAGTTTAATATGGTATGTAGACGACAACAGGAAGATTTCTACGTAATGTTTCCATTAATCATGAATTAAATATGTTTCCTCAGGAATTTATCCGCCTAGTTAAACTCGTATTTTACATACTGAAGATAAATCAGCTACTGCTGCTACTAAATAACGTTTATATTTTCTACAGTATTAATACCGTTACAGAATAATGGTGGCACGAAAGAAAATAATTGTGTTAAAAGCATGGGAAATTTCTATTTCAGCAAGTATATTCAAGAAAAATAGAATCATTTGAGCGTCATATTTCTTAATGCCATAGTTAGTTAACAATAACTATATCGATACAACGAACTGAAAATTACACTGTTTCGGTAAATGAATTTTATGAAAATTGTTGCAAATATTTAAAACATTTGTCCTGTAACTAAAATGTAACATTTTACCAATGCATGATCTGAAAAATTTAATCTTCGATATAAGGGTATAACGTAGCATGTAAACCTAGGTTTTTTTTCTAATTATCTATATCTCAACTGCATTTAATGTTATTTTATTGTCCATAGGCGATCGTTATAAGGGAATTTTTGTTCTTTCACTGCTATAAAATCTTAATGTTAATTTTTATCGATTTTTGCATTTTTCTCATAAGTTACTAGACTTACAACAAAAATGTAAATGACATATAATATACAAAATTAACTTTGCTATAAAAAATATCCTCAGCATCAAGCTGTAGAGTAATTAGTTCACCAGATAAATATAATTAATTGTGTGAAAACTTGAAAAAATATTCTTGTATTATCAAATTTATTGTATTGAAAATTTGATTGTAATTTGTTAAATAACTGTTTTTTGTACATTATATTATTCTATAACGATAAAAAGGTTGACAAAATAGATTTTAGCATATTAACGCTACAAAAAAAAAACGTAAAAATAAAAAAGCAATAATTTAGATAATATTTATAGCCTACAGAATAACAATGAGGAACAAAAAAAGAAACTGATTGGAGTTAAAACCTATTATTCCCCAGATACGATTTTGCTTCCAAGTTCGTGTAATTTCAGACGTGCTCTTTTTTCCTCAACGAAGTTATGCAAACTGATTTCGGGATACCCTGTATATAATCATATAAATATCCTAGTTACACTTTTTTAAATATACTTAAAGTTCAACTTTTTATCGGACTGGAAATAATTTACAATTATTTTATCTTGATATGCTATCATTACACGAATAAAACACCTTTCAATCTGAATAATAATTATAGATCAAAGGGATTCCCATCCAATAATATGATACACGTGGGGCTTCTCGCTGTAATATTACAGTTAATATTTCATGTTTTGCAATGCCACTTAAGGTAGAGGACAGAGATTATATCAGTACCGAAGCTAGCATAAAAATATTTGAGATTAATGACTGACAATTCGTTGAGCGCTAAGCGGACTAATACGAGGTATCACTTTTTTAGATATTACAATTTTACGATGCAAAATTACGGTATAATTTCTAGGCAAAATTTCTACATTCTGTTGTTTTTCATTTAATTTACTGAAAAAAGAAATAAGTATCTCATTTTGAAAGCGGTTTAAATAGATAATTACGTAGTTAGTGTAACATTATTATACGAATTTACAGACACAAAATCAATTATTTTTAATTATGTTTACTTATATTGTATATTCAAAAGTGTACCAGTAATATTCCCGTTCAGTATCGGAATTTTAATTCATAAATGATATTACTGACCATTTCAATTTGGTCATATTACATTTGTCTCTTTATCAAGATACCGGCAAGCGGTATATTAATTTGTTTTCACCCAGTTTTTGTATGCTTAACCCTAATTAGCTAAGTTAACGTATTTGTTAATTTCAAATGATACCAGCAACTATTCTCTTGTTAAAGGAAAGAAATGCTGTTTCTCAGGAGTTCAACTTTGAAACGTTAAAGAATAGCCTCTCTAGGGCAAGTTAGGTACATATTAATAACGATACTATAATTGTTATGATTTTAATGCAAACAATCTAGTTTTATTAACTTGTCGGGTAGTATCTTCTGGATAATAGTTGGTCGTATCAATTAAAAAGCTATTCTTTTCTTTATTTTTCAAGAAATAACATAAAGTTTGTGGACCAGTTTTAACATATTTTAAACTGGATGAAAACCAGAGAAGTAAGTTGGAATCATGTGACTTATCTAATATCATGCTCTTCTTATTTTTGCTTCCCATTATATTTTATCACGTAGTATAAGTAACGTAGCTTTTATATGATTTTATCAAATAGAAAATGCAACGGAAGCACACCGCAGGTATAAAACTAACTGTGTGCTTCACGTGCACCAGTCTGTATCAAGCACGCAATAAACTTGTTCTCGAAAAGCTCTGCTCATTATTCCAAGGGCCCAAATCCCAAGTACGAAATTTTGGTGTACAACCTTAAGGTGGGGCGTTTTAATACGATAATTTTCAGTGAAAAGTTTTCTGTCGAAAGTTTTAGAAAATCTAAGCAATATCCTTCATTGTACTAGTTACATAACTTTTTCTAAGGTATAAGATAATTCACAACATATAAAAACAAGCATATTTTTACCTCTTGTCTTACCGTTACGTTTTCAGAATTTTACATGTTGTATATCACACCCCACATACTATTTTAAAGAACTATTAACGCATGGCAAGTACATTTTCCATGTTTACGTGGGTGGTCATATTTTCTATGATCTTTCGCCACGAAAAATTAAAGGAATCCTTATATTTCACCATTTATATAGTTTAGATACTGTCGAAATGATGACGATTACGTTCTCCTATTTCTTGTTTAAAGACCTATTGGGGAAGATGGGATAGACAAAGACAACGCATGACAACCATAGAATGGGGTGGGGTCACTTAATAATGAGGACAAATACTCCTATAGCGTAACAAATACGAATTTATCTGCAGAATTTATTTATATTTGAGTGAAAGTACTTTTTTAGAGTGTATTTGAGTAACACTTGGGTAATTAATTAAAATAATAATTTATGCCACTTGTACGATTTGAAATACCTACCCCGTCATTTTATACATTATTTCTGAATAACACTTGTAGTTAGTTATGAAAGTAAGTATTTTAGTACAAACATTTTAGACAGGTATTTCGCCTTGTTTCAAATTGTATAGGTACTATTTCAAACTTTCCAAAAACCAAAACATGAACTAAATCAATTTCTCCAAAGAAAATTTATTTATTCAGTAATTACCTTGGAAACAAATGACAGCATATTCTAGTTGTTGCCTATCTGCTGTTTATCCAATTTACAGATTCTTAGCAATCTCTTAAAATGATAAGCTGCATACTTAGTCAAAAAATAATATACCTCGCATATTTCAGAGTTCCCTAACTAAAATTTATGTAGAAATTACGTATGTAAATTATTATTTAAAAAGATTACTTTGTTCCCACGCGAAGTCTGGCTGAATTTAAGACACCAGAATTAGAGCGTTCGTATGCAAACGTAATCCGAAGATAAAGCCCTATTTTTGCATTCCAAGTCGTAAATAATTTTTGAGATCGTGATGCACCAAAATATAAGTGCTAATTATCTTAATTATAAGTGTGCCATGTTAACCGGGTTTCTTATTAACAAAGAAATACTTCATATGAGATCGAACGCTTAAGATACCAGATAAGATCTCCATAGTTTTGTACTTAGCCTTATAGCCACAGCCTACATAAAGAAGATAATCTGCTTCCCGTGGGCTTATTTTTTTCTCTCTTCAAAATGGACTTATGGAATTTTAATAAGAAATTGAGACGTGGTGTTATATATATTAAAAACGATCTTTGAGTTTTATCTGAGAATTATATCGTTTTTAATTAGCAATTAAAACACCTCGAAAAACGTTAACGACGCAGTTGGTACTGAAAGGTGATATTTAGCGAAGAAAAAATAAAAACCGAGTCGGTTTTCAGTAACTTGATGTCCTTTTTCTCAAAAAAAGTGATTACATTTTCACACAAATACCTTGTGCATATAAAAAAATGTTATGTTCGAATGTAAAAAACTATAGAATAAAATTCGGAATAAGGTAATGTCTTCAAAATAATTCTTCAGATGTCATTTATGGACATTAGATCAGAACGAAAGTAAAAGATAAAAGGGAGTTGGGAGATATAAAGTCTTTACGTAATATTTCTAAACGATTTAGCTCAACTGTTACAGTCACTAATGGTAAACAAGTATTATCAATTTTGATGTTACGCACATGTTGTCTGAAAAATAGTATATGTATAAAACATTAAGGGGTATAAAGAAAATAAAAACTCAAATTTCTAATTTTCATATCAATGTACCTTTTAGAGCAGTTGTCACACTTTTGTGTTATTCGATATTTTCAATTCAGTGTTAAATTTCTCGCTTCCCTTAACTTACACACTACTTGTAACTTAATATTTTTTTAGAAATTTGATTCAGATTCTTTGGAAAATACGCGTTTAGATTTTTTAAATAAAAATGAAACTATACAGGGTGTAACAATGATGTTGATACAAATTTTAAGACAATTCTTGTAATAAACAAAATAAGACTTGATTTGAAGAATTCTGTGGCAATTTTCAATGGTTGAATAATTTCCGAGCCACGTCGTTGGTTTAGTTAACCCGTTTTCCAAAAAATAAGGTGAATATATGGCATGGTCTTTAATGCTTTCGTCGATTCGGCTTTTATTTCCTCTATCGAGTCAAAACGGTGTCCATGGAGTGGTCTTTTGAGTCAGAAGTCACTCAGTGCTAAATCAGGCGAATACGGTGGTTGCGGAATGAATGAGTTCCATTTGAAGCGAAATGGTATATGCTCTGTGAGCCGCTGCATTATCATGATTCAAAAACTAAGAGTTGTCTGTCTATAATTCCCGTATTTTGCGGCGAATAGCATCACGCAAACGACGCAAAACACTTAAATAACAGTCCTTATTAACAGTTTGGCCGGTTGAAAGAAATTCATAATGCACTACGCCACGATAGTCAAAGAAACCTGTTCAACATGACCTTGATTTTTGAGTGACTGACGTGTTTTTTTCGGCCTTGGTTCGCCTTTTGCACGATATTCGCTCGACTAATCGGTTATTTCTGGGTCGTAAGCGTAGATCCAAGTCTCATCTCCAGTAATAATGTGTTCCACGACGTCTTGGTAGTCAGGAATCATTGTTTCACAGAAGTCGACGCGCCGCTGTTTGTCCAAAAAGTTGAGCGTTTTTAGAACTAAACGGAATTTGAGGCATCTAAGGCATAACAAATCTTTCAATATTGTATTTTTACGGAACCTTTTGAAATGCGAACAGTATCAATAAGGTCTCTTATTGTTAATCGACGATTTTCCAGCCCAAGATCTTTGATTTGATTAAAGTGAGTCTTTGTACCACATTTTTTTGCGACATAACCTCATCACTAAAGGCATTTTGTAACATCCTCAACGTTTCCGCGGCAGAATATTCATTCTGTAAACACAATTTAATGCAAATTATTTGCTTAACAAAATTAGACATAGCGAAAATCGATAAACTTACTTTCGTATATTTTACAAAACACGAGTAGCTCTGTAGCAATTGAATATAATGACTTGAAACTCTGCTTAGATATCAAGGACAGTACTACCAACCTACAAAAAATAATTGTATGCTTTCATAATATACGCGAATTTTAAATAAATAATTCACTTTAATTTTTGGACACACGGTAGGTGAAATTACATTTTAATGCTCTGAACTTTGACATTGTCAATGAAAATTTAAGTGGACTGACAAAATTTAGTTTGGAATGATAATTGGATGTTTTGAAGTAATATTATACACTTTTCTAAAATTAGATAATTATTATTAATCAAATAACAAAATCATTGTAATCAGAAAAATACAGAGAATTCAAAAATTCGAAAATCCAATAAGAAAAACAAAAGTTGAATGCTGCTTTCTGGTTCTAATAGGACCCATGGCTAATAGACTCAGTATTTAATTCTGCACAAAAAAGTTCTTTCAGTTCTTCATCAATAGCTTAAAAACCAAAAAGATATGTCCAAATATCTTTTCGGTAGGTTAATCGTTATCGAATTCTGCAACTTTATTCTGATGTGACCGAAAACTTGACGATCTTTCAAGTCAACCGAAATTCATATGGTGCAATCTGAAAACCGGTAACACGATGTATAAGGTTCTGCTTAAAACGGATTCATCTTTTTTCGGTCTGGTAATACATTAAGGAAGAGTTGAATCAAATCAATTTCTTCAAATTTTAAAAGGTATCCTATTTTTTCTTCTAGGCATTTCTAATAACAGGTCAACTGATTTTTTTATGAATTAGAAGGTATTTTTGAAATTATGATATTAAAACCTTCTTTGATAAACACATATTCTAAGTTGTGCCTCTGTTTCTTATAACTTGTGGGATACCATGGTTTCACCTCTTTTTTTCTTATTATTTTCGGGGTCAAATATTAAGGTGCATAAAAATTGAATTTTTAAAACCCAATTATATTGTGAAAATAACGTTATTTAACGTAAAAATTACCTAAGGATTAAAAAATACTTACAAGCATCTGCAAGAAAACTTATTGTCGAATCAGCCATAATTTATTCATTTATTAGAGAAACTCTAAAAAATCTATTTTATGTTCTGAAAGCTTTGTTTCTTTTCTACAAGAACGCCCTGTACAATCAAAAATAATTTTTAAATCTGAGAAATTAATTTGGGGCAACTTTTATTTGAGACACTTTTTTGTATTACTGATATTTTTCCTTTTCAAATGGGACATGCNATTATTATTATTATTATTATTTTTGAATTAGTCATTGATATTAAAGCCTTCTTTGATAAACACATATCTAAGTTGTGACGCTGTTTCTTATAACTTGTGGGATACTATGCTTTCACCTCTTTTTTCTTATTATTTTCGGGGTCAAAAATTAAGGATGAATTTTTAAAATCCAATTAAATTGTGAAAATAACGTTATTTGACGTAAAAATTACCTAAGGATTAGAAAAATACTTACAAGCATCTGCAAAGAAACTTATTATCGAAGCAGCCATAATTTATTCATTTAAGTCAGCATACGACGCACCAATAATAAAATAATTAAAAACAACACAAAATTTATTAGAGAAACTCTAAAAAAATCTATTTTATGTTCTCAAATGTCTACCATTTTGTTGAGCACTTATACGTATGTTAAAAGTCTCTTCACCACCATTAAAAATTTTAGCTACACTTTCGGTCTCTAAAAGCTTTGTTTCTTTTCTACAAGAAAAAGGTATAATTTTATTATGTCCAATGATCTAGCTAGCCATTTAATGGACCTCATTCAATCCATTTAGGTGGAAAAACATTATTTTTATTATTCTGGATTGGAAATAGTACTATTGAGTTTTTTTTTAATTACCTAGTAGGTAGTATTAAAATATATAAAAAAATCTAATATCTCTCAAACTATAAGAAATAGATTCCACCATATCTTAACAAAATTGAAAAAAAATTGCATCTGTTTGTGCCAAATTGAATATAAAATTCCATTTAAAAAAATAAAATTATACATAAGCCAAGATTTGACATTTTTAAGCCTCGAAATTATTATTTTTCTATTTACATTGTGTTAAGCTGTTTATTAACTAAGCAATACAGAATATATGTTTTTTCGAGCTTGAACAGTAAAAAGTCATTTTGCCATCACGTTTAGTTTAGTTTTTGATATTTTTGACGAAGATGCAAATGTAATTTTTTTAACATTTAATAAACCGAAATAATGCAATCATATCTGTTTGCAGTAAAAGCTTTAAATTTAACTAGAAATTGAAAACTGTGATAATATTCAGGGTGGTGAACCTGGCCAAATACATATAAATGTTAGGCCATCAATTGAGAAGAAGAAGAAGAATATTCAGGGTGTTCCAATAAACAAGATAAAACTAGATAACGTCCAAACGAAATGAAACGCCCTGTACAATCAAAAATAATTTTTAAATCTGAGAAATTAATTTGGGGCAACTTTTATTTGAGACACTTTTTTGTATTATTGATATTTTTCCTTTTCAAATGGGACTTGCTGTATAATAAAATGTTGTCAAAAATTTGTCAAATTTTAACAAGGTAAGAAAACACTAAAAAACTATATTTTAATGTAACATTTTTCTGATACTGTCACACAGTTAATAATTAAATACACTTAATTATTATTATTATAACACACCCAAAACATGTCGGTACATAGATAGAAATAGCTAAATCATTCTTCGGTCATCTCATCTATCGCATATCGACGAAAAATAAATGTTCGAAATCGGTGTATGTCTGGTGACTCAACTGACGAATGATCTTAGCTGCTTATTACATGTTGCTTGTCAGAGCTGCAGTGCGCAGAGTAGTTATTTTCTACAATATCATTAGTTAACCAATAGGTGTTATGGTTGTACTCGTCATTATATTAGATATTTTAATATTTCCTCAATAAGTTATTTTCAAAAAAAATGAGTGACATCTTCAACATCTGTCACCTAATTATTAATAAGAGTATGTACCTTGATTGGTCATTATCGGAGAAATGTTAATTTTTAAATTCTAATGCGTGATAATTTATTTTTTTCAATTAGGCTTTATCAAAAATGCATCAGCGGAAACATATAAACGTATAAACAGAATCTATCAAGATTACAACTTTGTAAACACTTAAATTATTCCTTCTTGTACCACTTAATGTGACCGCTGGAATATTTTTTTCCCAAATAACACTAGAAGCTGAGATTAAACATAATGCTGGTAGCCATCAATTTAAGATGGGGATTAACTAATAACTTGGTAATAAGCATACAAATTAGTGATGATTGGTATGTGGTGTGTGGTCCATAAGTTGCCAGAAGTAAAATATATTTTAATAACTTCCATCCTTTCGGTTCATCCGCCATATTTTAGAATGACACTAATAAGAGTGTTTAAAAGACAAAAATTATTTAATTGCTTTCTTAATTGGCGAGCATTCCTGCGCATATATTATCACTTCAATAAAATTTCATTACCGTATTCTTTTTGTCCGCTTTATGCTTCATCGGACGTATTAAGGTAAACAGGTATTCCGATATAAAAATGCTTTTCAGAATTTCTTAATGCAGTTTTAGTATTGAGCAGCTGCTATAAAATTTACTTAGTCGCAACCAAATTAATTCGACGTCGGTACTCCGAATGATAACGATTTATTGTTATTATTTTTATTTGCAATAGAAATCTGAATTACTCTGTAAGTAACAATTATGTCTTAACAATATTTTATTTACGGAACCAATGGGAGAATAAATGCTTCTAGAAATGTTCCAAATATTTGCTCGAAATAATAGGTTGGTGAATTTTGGTTACCGGTATTTACATATTGTGCAAAACCGTACTTATCTTATCAACTTCAACGTCACCTGTTACATGAGCGTTGTATAACAATGAAAAAGTAATATTGACGCTTGGTAAAAGAAAGCGCAAAAACTAACGTTTAGGGGGGCATTCTGGAAGGAAGCCTAAATAGTTGAAGATAGGCAGTTGAAGTGCGAACAGTGTGGAGGTCGGTAGTAAGACGATCGGGTGTTTAACTTAGCTGGTAATATTCTCTAAGTCCTTTGTTGTTAATTGTTCTATGTAATCTTATGATTGTGATGTTTATAGATGTTTCATGATAATAATTATTTGTATGTTTAGCTTCCATTGCTTTATACTCAAGGGCATATATTTTTCTAAGGTAAAATTATTATACTTATTATTAACGATGGCTCATTATCTATTTCATGTTAAAATATACATTGTCGTGGGCGCCCCGACTTTACAATAATGACTCCTTTGTTTTACAGCTAACTTGTTTTTGTAGTGATGACGTTGTACGTAAAATATAGATGTCTCATGATAATAATTCTGTATATGTTTAGCCTTCATTGTCTTACGCTTAGGGGCGCATATTTTCCTAATATAAAATTGTTACAATTATTATTTAAGGTTGTTCATTATTTATGACATGTTCAAATATGTATTTTGTCGAGACCGCCCAGATAGCGCAATAACGACTTCTTTATTTCACATTTAACTTGTTTTAAACAAGATCAGGTTGTTCTTTGATTTCTTGTGTTCACTTTATGTCACACGTCTATACGAGCCTTGTTGAAGTTACTAGAATTTTCGCCCGTGCGGAACGAATCTGGATTAAGCTGGATAGCCTCCCGTATGGGACTCCAGTGTTAAGAAGGATCTTCCGAAATCTCAACGTTAGCTGAGTAGCCTCCCGTATTATGGGACCTCAGTACCTTCCGGCTCTGCCGGCTAACTAACACCAAATCCCTTCAGTTTTACTTGGAAGTGTGTATGACTAATATGGGGTTAACAGATGACATGTAGTGACACATTAAATGGGACAAGACTTATTTATCATTAGCAAAGGATCTTAATTTATTCCTTTGGTTAGTGGTTGTTTTTGTATTTATATTTGGGTGGTAAGAGCAACGATCGTCGGTTTCTCTGCCATGCTCTTTCCCCACAGGAGCTCTAGGTGAGCCTGGCACTCTCATTCGATGTCAAATGGTTGTTAAGGTTTTTGTTGTTCTTTCTCTTTGTCACAGGTTTAATTTGAAGACTGTTGTATGTAAATAATAAAGTTAGGTGTATTTACTCTGCTTTTGTTTTTATATAATTAAACCATACATCCCCTCTACAAAGTTAGTAGCCAGCGCCTTCCGGTCAATAAAAAATAAATACATACAACGTAGGTATTCCTTATGACGATCACCTATTTTTGGCCACAACTACGTTTACTTATTTTTTGTCGAACCTAGGGTTGTTATACTACAATATTTGGTAGATGATTTTTTTAATGGTAAGTAGAATGCATTAATAATAATTATTTTCAGTAATCAAAATCGTTGAAAAAGCAAAACGGTATCTAAAATTGCTAATAATCTATATCGTCCAATTTTATTGAGAAACTTTAATTTAATGTTTTCTGCTGCGCTAATTCGTGACGTCATTTAGTGCGATTAATAATCGGGATGAATGACAGGTTCATGATGATCTGACAGCATGAGCATAGTAACTAACACGAGACTCTCCACATGAGTGTTTCTTTAGATTAACTTCAATCTTGTTGGGATGGGAATTGTGAACTAGATAGCAGATGGCCGAGAAGCAGGTCGTGTTCTCCGTCGCACTAAATGACGGACTGCGTTCTTGATCACGTTACAAAATTAAAATATTTATATAATTTTAAACATCTTTAATTAACTTGTAAGATAAAAGAAATATTTTTTTACCACTGTTAGTTATTGTCATTTATTGTCGGTTATAGACTAAACTTATGAAAATATAAATTTTCATGCAAGTTACCTATTTCACCAACAACAACATATACCAACACTATGTATTCTTATCTTTTACGTTGTACTTTTACATTTTAGAATATATTATTCCTAACACTTTAATGTTTTTACTATTTACGAATAAAAGTATGAACGAGAGTATGAATTTACATGAGTTGGCTCAGTTAATCAGACTAATCATGTGATCACCCAGTGTGATGTTACCTCGCGTGTGTAGAGGTCTGTGCTACTTGTTCAGTAGGCACGTTTAGATTCATTTGTGACGTAATAATATAGCACGATGTTTTAACTACTGAGGTAAGTAAATAATATGTTATTGTGTAAATTATATAAATCTCTCGGTATATCTTCATTTAAATATATTGAAGAGTTTGAGAAACATTAATAATAGCCTCTAAACAAAGATACCCAGATTGTAGCTACTACTACTTGACACCTATTTTTTTTACTTCAGTTATTATTTTAATTTTAGTGTAATGTTCTAAAAATGGGTCGTTGTTCTCAAAACGGTTCAAAGATTCCACTTCAAAATGTACCTGGACGTGAGCAAGAGCAAAATTATCATCCAGAAAAAGTCGTCATATAAATGGAAACCGCACTAAGTAAAGTTTTTACCAGAAAATATATGAAGAATTTTTTCCCCATCCATAGTTATTTTAAATTAGATGTCAATTTTATAGAAGAAAATGTATCTCATTTGTCTTAGATAAGTACATTTTGCATTAATTACTTTTCATAGTTAAAGAAATCTATGATTAATTCAAGCTTTATATAGTTTTCGAGTATGAAAAAGTATTTGGTAGCTGATTTTTAGCTTTAAACAACATAAGGATAAAGACGTCACAAAAAGGTGTGTAAAATGAAATATACAGTTTGTCCTTTAAACAAGTAGGGAGATTTTTTACAGATATTAATTTATATACATATAACTACTATTTATTTTTACTGACTTCCTTAAGTTCAACCTGCTATACGAAGTTTTTTGTACTATTTAAATAATATTCTGTATTATTTATCTTTAGGTATAATTCAGAAATGTATATTCTAATCTAGAGAATATGTGTCATTTACTGCATTAATAAATATTCTTAAATTTATTTAATGGTATTTTCCATTCGCTTAAGTACGTCGTATGTCTGGGAAAAATATTGAAGTATGTAAAAAACATTATTTCTAAAAATATTGCAAAACAATAATGTAAATTTACATTTCGAGTGAACTACACAAAAAGTGTAAAATTACATTCTTAACGTGCTTTACTTGTATGATGTAATTTCACATTACCTAATGCGGCGCCAAAATAACCAATGATTTACAGTGCAATTTTAAATAAATTTTTTATGAAAAAGAGGGATTCTATTTAGGTATGTTAACTTATATTAATCATGTTTTATCAAGTGAAGTATTTTTAATAATTATATGTTTTTTACTTAAAATAAGGACACCCTCCCAAATATGAAATAAGGTATAGATAATTGATTTAAAGAGATTATTTTACATGCTTACACTCACAAGATTTAAAAGTAGTTCCTGGACTAGTCCCAAAACTGGGAAAATGCATGTCACTATTTGTCCGTACACTACAGACTAGATAAGATAAGTGACTAGCATAGTGACCTGTACTCATTCTTTCTTTGAACACAGATTCGACTAAAAAGTGTAACTAGAGCCTATTTGAACCATAGAGTATAAATTCATATACCTCATTTCACACAAATCAATCACCTGTCGAACTTGAAGCAGATCTCAATTAATAACATATTCCGAATTGTGCGTGGGTATAACTCAACATGATGTAGTTTTCCTATACTTAATTATATTTTCTTTTACATATTTATTACTTCCTTTTAGGGGAGAAAGCAACGTTAGTTCAGCTTAAATATTGCACAGGTCACGATGCCATTGTAAATCCTAGCACGAATGAAGGAACACCCAGTTCAAATTAAATTTACCTATCATTAGATAACAGAATTCCAGACAAATGCTCCTTTGTTTACGTTGCAATAAAAGGTAAAGTCGCTGCATCGCTCAAATAATTCTCTAAAAGCATCTTAGGTTCTCCTCAAGCATTTAAAGTAACATTATCATCGTCAGATACCAAATACGCTCTTAAAACATCGCGGTTTTAATTTATAATGGAAGTGCGACATCATTTTCAGCATAAAATTTATTACATGCATTAAGGCTGAATTTAGTTATCTACAAAGAACTTAAAATTCAGAAGGCGAAGTTTTGCGCTCTGATTTATCTCGGAATTAATTTGACCTCGATGTTTAAAGCTTCTTTTTCACTTTCCACCTACGTTCGGTTAACGGCTTTGCAGAAATAAAATCAGACAAATCTAAAGACGATGTATGTACGTGCTACGTGCTAAAATTGAATACAAAAATATAATTACTAGTACCTACCCACAATTGTCGAAGAATATAAGACAATAAATGATGTATCATTAATTAATTATAATCTATGTATCATTATTTTATAGACATCGGAAATTTTGAGGCGACAATCAAGTAAATAAACAGTAGTAAGCTATACAGGGTGTCCCAGAATAACGTGCTCAACGGAAGATCACAGATTCCTGAACTCAAAATAGGCAGATTCAGGCTAATACGTGACAATTTTTTGAATTAGTAAAAACAATCAAACACAATAAAAAAATGATGGAAATAAAACTAACTAAGTTGATGTTATTAAAGACCACAACACTACAACAATGGTTAATTCGGTGAAGAAAAGGACACCCTTTGCAGTTTTTGGTGGCTATTTTTTAAAACATTTATGGCATTTTGGATGTGCCTCCACAACTCTTCTTCAGTGCTAGATGTGGAAGCATATACTGCTGATTTTAGAGTGCCCCAAAGATAATAGTAGCAAGGTGTTTTAAATCTGGTGAATGTACAGGACAGTTAACAGGAGCATTATCCCCTCTAGCGATCCATCTACGAGGACATTTACACGGCAATGTGGTGGAGCGCTATCACGCATAAACCACATGTTAGCTCTGAATAATAACGGCACATCTTCCAATAACTCAGATAAACAGTTTTACAAAAATTCTAAATAAAATTTCCCATTCAGTCCAACCAAACATAGGTTTTTTTACATTGTAAAGGACCCAAACATTAATAAAAGTGAGATATTTAAAATTATAAAAAATATTCACAACTGACAACGCTTTCCTGAACACGGTATCACGCACAGAGTACAGGATATAAATTAATTTTACTGTGAGCTCAATTCTTTCTGATCAGAACTTCTATTTTGTACACCAAAGATTTCATATCATACGTTCCCAGGAGTACAAATAGCGTGGATAAAGGTCTGTAGATCGGTCGCACCATAAACCAGGCCAATTACGTCTTACGTACCACTTACCACGAATTCTTTGGTTGGTACAAAAACCATGCACATATTCTGTTGAATATTAAGTAGTAGTAGACCATTCTTCAAGAGGAAAGTAAATATCATTGTGTAAAAAGTGCAAATAGCTACCACCAATCAATCTCTATGTGGTAGAATTAAGGTTCAAATAAGATGCTATTAACAATGCCCGCCCATAACTGCCAATTTGTTGGAAATTTGTTCTTCGGGCCTCACGGCAATTTTTCATGGACCGTATATGGCTGTTATGGAAATTGTTAAGTCCATTCTATGTTAATATTGCATTATCGATGACCAACACATATTTAGTAAAGTTTTATTCTAGTTGTTTTATTCTATTTACATACTACAAAAATGAACCCTGGCATAATGGTCCTCTGATTGCATGCTTGTACCGACGAATGTAAGACAGATAAAATTGTTGGTTTTTGTGTGGTCTCAAATTTTACTTTACATTAACCTCACGAAAAATTTGTCTAGCACTAATTGTAGGTCATTCTTCTCCGAGAATGTTGAGAATTTCTTCTTCAATTTGTAACGTCCGATTTGGTCAAACTCTATTGGCATGTCTTCCACGATCTTTTTACAGTTTTTCATTACCAGCACTTCGCTGAATCAAATATGCAAACCTTCGGGTTTTGGATTGTATGTTATTAGGACAGATCTCCGCATAGAGCCAAAATAATTATAAAAGATTTTGAAGCAAACATACCCAAAAGATTACGTTACTGTATCTCTTATTGATGTCTGAATACCTTTTTGGCGAAAATATTTATCACTAATAGTTCAAAAAAATTAAAGTGCTAACAGTAATGTCTCCAATAAACTTTCTTTGACATCTCAGTTAACACCAACCAAAAAAACCTCAAACCAAAACTTAGAACAAAGGGGAAAATGTTAAATAGCGACAACCATTAGATTTAGACTAATTAATGTTCGTGTGTAGTCAGAAGTGTCATATGACAGTTCTTATAGAACGGGCGTCTGAAATCTCATTAACTTCAAGTATAAATATTCAAGTTCAACTATAAATATTCGTGTTATGACAAAATTTTTATTATACTTACATTAAAATTAAAATCAACTTTCTAAAACTCTTTGCATATCTACACAGAAAAATATGAATACCTATTTTGAATCAAGAATAGATTTATACAATATTATTAATGGATAGTTTTTTAATAAAGATTTATTTAAAAGAAATAATTTTATTAAAAAATTAAAATAAATAAATCTTGATCGATAAACGATTATGCAAAGTTATGATATGCTTGAAAATAAATGTATGCCTGATTCAAAATAGTCAGTTTCTTTTTTAACCATTAGTCCATTTTTGTTAGAATACTTATGACATTAAAACATTTTTTATTTATCACAATCGAAAGTCAGGCAATTTATCACATTGTGCGCAGTGCTCCGTAATTAATTTTCTGCCGGAGTTTTCTAATCATTATGCATGCTGCCCAATTAATCACATTGTCCATAACGGATATATTTATTACCGTAATCTGTGAGAATCTTATAAAAACTTGTTAGAATGTTATACAGGTAAGTTTTGCGGAAAAAGTTTTTTATAAATAGAATATTTTAGTTTTACTTCTTAATCCTCGCGTTAATTTTTCTGGAACTACAAAATAATTGATGTAAAATCGATCAGTTGGCTATAACCTACCAGAGAGATGGGTAATATCGATTAATTGAAAATTATCATTAACTTTTCTGTTCCAGATTATCATACACAATCGTAATGAGTCTCGGAATGAGTTCGTATAGATTATAGGAACAAGCTTCATAGTTTTTATTAAGTTTACGTATACCAGTTAGCTTCTTTTTATTAGTTTTCAAACTAAAATTAATATTACATGATTTTTTGTTTTCACTTTCTTTTACCTTTTATCTGTTACAAATGGGTAAAATCAATTGGTCAAATCGACATTACCTCAAGTGTCTGTAACCAAATATTAACACTATGTCCACTCAAACTTATATGACGCATTGTATCGCTATACTAAAAGTGACGTTGATATAACGCCCTTTAACATTGTGAGGAAAAACCGACACAATATTGCACCAAGGTTCTAAAACGTGAATGATGTCGCCGTCGAAATTCTCCCACGTTTCTTATCTTTCTGATCTTGTAAGAATTCCAAATATAAAAATTTACATTATTGGGAAATAATTACGCAACATTACTGTACTGTTTAGAATTAAAAAACTAATAGCTTGGTTATTAGATGATATGCAGATTGAACAGATATTATACTGTAAAATAAATTCAGCGAAATTTCACTCACACTGCACTCAACTTCTGTCCGCGCCGAATTGAGTGAAATGTTCAGTATGTTAAAATAAGTAAAATAACTATATTAAAAGTGAAATTACTAAAATTATTATACAATCTGAGTTTTTATTAGTCCCCAGTGAGTGAATTTTTAATACATTATAAACATATTATAAGTAAGAACAATTAGAAGATTTTCTAATATGATTCAAATATAATTATTGTTGAAGTAATTTTAATTAGATTCCGTAGGTATACCTTGTTACACTTTGAAAATTTACTTGTCTTAATGTACTCCTTTGCTGCTTGATATGTTGCGGCTTTATTTTTTTGTGACCATTTACTTTACCTTTAGTATCGTTAGGCACATAACGTCTAGTGTGATTCGTAGTACAATAGTGAAAGGAGACCACTCAATTTGACATACAGCTAGTTAAACTCTTTCAGGTACTAAGAACCAACCAATCTTCTTTCTTGGTTTCTGATTAGAACTTCTTTTTGTGAAAGTATTGATATAGGTGGTACAGGCTATGTAGATACCTTATTCCTAGGGTAGAATCATGTAAATATTCGGGAAACCATCTATATATAAGCGTCGTCATATTATCTGCAAGTAAAACTTGATAAAAATCTCCATCCAATTAAGTAAATAAATACTAACCTCAGTCTGTTTTGGTTTGAAAATAGCTGTCAGTTGTTATCCACCAGTTGTCATGTTCCTTGATCGTCGTACCAACAGGTTGATCTAAAATTCCCCTAGACAACTGAGAAAGGAATTGGTCGAATGGTCGGAAGTTTTCTCTCTCTTTCTTTTTCGATAGATATTTCGAGCCACGTTTTGTGCTGTACGCGAATTGCGGATTTTTGGAAGAAATATCTGGGCAAAATAAATGTTTTTGGTATTTTTCTAAGCCTTAGTAGTTGGATTTTAATGCCCATATCGAAGAACTGAGAAATTTTCACTTTAAGGCCGATCAACAACCTAGGTAGGTAGTGAGGTTAGGATAACATGTGGTCACATTCTCACTTTGAATTGCAGATATGTTGAACATTTATTTCTTCTTTTTCAGGCCTTTTTTTTTTTTGTTTTTCCTTTTCTTTTTGTATTTTCGCCTTTGGTCTCATCTTGTTTGGTACCCGTTTACTGGCATTGGTTACTCGACACCACCTATCGAGTTAAAGCTGCCGTAGCCATCACAACACACTGAAGCCCCACTGAACTATATCGTACATCAGCAAGTTGACCCTCTCGCTTGCTCACTGTAAATTTTGCTGCACCCTACCGTCTTTCTGGAAGTAGTCTTTAGTGGCGGGAGTGCTATTACCTGATATACCCAGGCGGAGTGATACCACCCCGTGACGACTTGACCTGGAGCGGTTCAACCGAATAACCTACGCACTCTTCAGATAAGCCTAATATTAGTTTAGTATATTATTTGTAGCGTTTAAGTTTTGCACTTCATAGATGTAAAAGCTTCACTTCTGCATCATTAGTCACCATTATTTATTGTCTGATTTTTATGTACTGTTTTTAAATTTCACCCATACGTGCCTAAACGTACCTAAAATAAGAACCTTGGTAATAATTTGTTTTTGTCACGCCTTTTACAAGTGCTATAGATAATCCATCGAACATATAAATTTTTACATTTAGTACACCTACCTGTGTAAACCTCTGGTACAGCGCTGTAGTAAAGGGAAATCTTTTTTTAACTTGGCTTTTCTCAATCTGCCAAGATTTATACATATTTGTTTTGTTTATATCTGATATATTCGCTCAAGTGACATTAACCTATAAGACCCAAAACAATACTGGTTGCCAGATCAGTAGGCACGAATTATACACTAGCCATGGAACTTGATCGACGTTGATCCGCTCGACGTCTGGCGCGTTCCACAAACTATAGTAAAGTGATCCGATCACATGTACATGTACTCTGATACAATATATGAGTAGATTTTAAAGTAGTTTCATTTTTTTTTGGAGATCTGCCTTTTTCCCGTTTTTTTTTTTGTTTTATAGGTATATTAATAGTGAAGGCACCGTAGCGAATAAAAACCACCACATTGGGTAAACTTAACATCCGGGGTTGCAAAAAAACGGGTGGCGCCTTCATAACATTCTTTTAGCTGTAGACCCACTCCGTCTCCACTGAAGCTAGCGGCCAACCCCTTTTGTGGAATATATTCGCTACCCTCGTTCCACCGATCCACCCGAAATACAAAACCTACCCACACCCTTTTTTTTGCTCCACATTCTTTGCTACACACAGTGATTTAGTTTAGCTTATTTAAACATTGATTGATTGTGTATTATTTTTTTTTTGTTAGGAAACGTTTTTTTTTTGTATTGTATTTTTTTATTGTGTGTTTTTTTGGTTGAGTAACAACCTATTTACCTATTTACTTTATGTAAATTCATCTGATCTCGAAATTAAAAAACTTAATCTCTAACATTTAGTTTTTTTTTTACTTTCTTAAAACTTATAACAAATTCAATAACGTTTAGGGAGGATATAGGTACTCAATTTTACTAAGTTGATTCACTTGGCACATTTAATGTGTTCATTCTATTATTTACACTATAGTTTTAGGTACTTGATGAAATAATTGAAAATTTATACCACTTTACGTGAATAATACCTGTCTTGTGCAAACAAATTTCATATAGCCTCAAAATTTTCCAGAAAAATTGTGTAAATAGATTAAAGTGAACATATTAATATTACAAAATATTTCAATTTCATCTTGGAATTTTCTAACAAGAGTAAATATTACTTAATTTTAACTGCATCTATTTACGAGTTAGAAATGTGGGAGAATTAAAGAAACAAAAATGTTCAGTAACAGAAACTCCAAATATTAACTGACTACAACTACGTGGAATTTTATAGTCATAGCTGTTAATTAACTCAAACTGGATATCAGAATTGTCCGATACTGATCTTGAGAACCATGATGTAACAAACACATAAAAAGTCTACGTCAAAAGATTTAACACCAGTCAAGTTCCAAACTTCCTAAACTATTGGAATACCACTTTAATTATACAAAACTTGAAGCGGGTTTTTATATAAGTAGGCGTTTCCAGGGAGGAGCTTAAATTGACAGTGTACAATAAGAACGAGCAATTTTTCCACTTCTGACACCAACAGTATAGAACTTGACAAGAATTGTGTGTAATTAAAACACGTTAGAAATAATTTATAGTCATCAAGTCTTATTCTATTTAATTTGATTCTCTCTTCCAAAGTACGTAATAAAAAGATTAAAAAAAAAATAAAAGTCAAATGGCATTAGTCTTCTTGAAATAAGAAATTGTTGTTGTTGCTGAATAAAACTAAATAAATACCTACTCAACTCAATCCACTGGTGTAGTTTTTTAATTGTTCTTTCCGTATGAAAAACAGCACTTTTTTGCTAATGTATAAATATTATCAATGTAACCATTAAAACACTTCAAATAATTGTATTATTTCTGTATTATCTGAAAAATTTACGTGGAGGCATTAATTTCGTTCCGGAAATTATACCACCGCTAACTAAGGTATATTAAATATCTTCTAGAGTAGGAACCTGTTAGATCACCTCGAAACAAAAACCGAGCGGTGCCATTAATCCATCAAAACTCACCTTGTAATTTAATAATCCAAACGGCCCGCTGCAGTCATGAGCCCGCGCCTCAAACAAGTTTCCACTCCAGTGACAGACTTCCAAACAAATCGTTCAATCCATGATCATCATCATGTAAGCCACAAGCACTGAGAAAAACAAAAGCTGCCCAAATTCACCTCGCAAACACTCACAAGCAAAAAGAAAGCACAATCACAAAACAAAAAACAACTCAAAAACAAAAACCGACTAACGCATGGATATCTCCGAAAGTGTCGTTCATCTCTTGCAGTTCGCGTAGTTTGAATTTCCTTTGGCACTAAGCGTTAAATATACTGTAGAAGGCGATGCGTGCTTCATAAACACAAAAGGCAATGGTGCTGAGCATCACACAGATGAAGCGCGAACGTATTTCTGCATTCAGTGAAACACCCAAGTTCGGCGACCGTACAACCCAACGCTTTCAACAGAAACTGACTGGATTTTGTACAATCTGAAGTTCAGCTCGCGCCTAGCTAACGCGGCCGCCGCGGTCACCACGTGGATTTCGGATCAGCGCGCATGCACGTGCATTCCTTGGGATGCTCGAGGAATTTCAGCACTTTGTCGGAATCCTGCTTTGACGCACGTCAAATGCAATCTGATTGGGCTGGAAAATGAGTAAAACATGAGTTTTCATAACAGTGCAAAGCCAAAGACACGCTATGTGTCTTTGGCTGTTGTGACACAAGTGTTATCACATGACAAATTTTGAGCCCATCATTTTGCATATGTTTAAATCCATAAAGGACATAATTCTACCTTGTTATGTTGTAGTTAGTCACGTTTTGTCCGCCTAACAAGACAGCCATTTTTTCTCACAAATTTAAAATAACTGAGTTTTAGGGTCAACAAAATTGACGAATTATTGCATAAAGTGTTAAAAATCATCTAGGATTTAATTCAATTATATGAACTAAAAAAATACATATGTGCAAAATAATAAGGCCCTATACACATTGTTGGGATGTCGTGTGACATCCCAACAATGTGCCTGTTTCAATAATTATTACCGTAATATTTAAAGGAATATATGTTGGTTCACAAATTTATATTAACTTGTATATATTTCCATCTTAATCAAAATGCAGTTTTCGATATACCGGTTGATTCAGTTTGGTATTCGCGGCCCTGTATCTCTTTTATTTTGGCAAATAGCTATAACAATCCCTATATATTTTTAAATCGCCGTTCAAACTCTATTAAATGACATTATTAGATCGTCTCCATGGTAACATATGTCAAAATTGCTATAGTCAACTGTTTTTGTTCAAATGGCACACTATATATTTTTTTATCAATTCTGGAAGATATTTTTTTTCTACGTTCAGCTATATAGTCTATAGTTTCATTAGAAATATTGTTAGAAAAACAGCAAAAAAGATGAACCCTACATTTCTTATATTTATTTTGAAAAATGATAGCCAGCTGCGGAAACAAGCTACTATGTTTTTTAAAGTAACATATTTTATTTTTAATACGAAAATAATATAACAATATAAAACAATACTTATTTCAAATGTTCAAAATGACCTACATTTGCTTCCAAACACAGAATGGCTCTGTTTATCACTCCCTCTCTACACTCTACTTTTATTCTGTTTTTAAGGTCGTCAATATCAATTAGGTAATTTATTACAAGTATTTTTAGGTCGTTTATAAGAAGGTGTGTCATTTATTTAAGAATGTAATTTTAAAATAGTTTTAAGAAGCAAGGCAAAATGTAATCGTACAAAATGGAAACTGACATAAAGATATCTGAAAAATTTAAAGAATGCAGAGCAGTTAATAAAAAAGCAAAACAAATAGGGAAAATCTTTTAAATATTTAGTAACCGAGGGTATTCACTATATCGGTAACAATGACTCTGTTTAATATACCAAGCATGAGAGATGACGCATCTGACATCCATTTTAGTTGGAAATACCAATAGACATTGCCTTATTCAAGATAATCTACACATTTTACCAGTGATTTTATTTCCATTTTAACAGACTGTTTGTGTCTGTTATTCTGAAACATTCGGATAAACTAATTTTGGTAAGTTGATCTGAATTCAAAGATCTCTGTAATTGAAAATATATTTCGAGAAAAATAGAACAACGAAGAAACACCAACACGGTTACTGGTATACGGGAGAAATAACTATTATTACTACCAGTTTGTGGAATAAAAAATAACAATAAAATTTGTTAAGTTTAAAATTTTTACGTTTTTTTTTTTTAATGAAATGATATTGTTGCGAATACTATTATGAAATTAAGAAACTATATAAATTGTATTTGTATTGTTTTATAAAAGAAACCCAAACAGTGGTAACTTACTTTTCACTTCTCCAAAATAAAATTTATTACCAATGTAATATGCCATTATTTGCATGTTTCTTCATAAATAAAAAATGCGCATCCAATAGAAGCAGCAAGTAAATGTCGCAAATATTTGCATTTGAATGATGATACACAAAAAGTATTTTTTAACGCATTATTTCTTTGTGTTTTTTTTTAATAAAATACCTACCTACTAAACATTGCATATGCATATATCTATCATATTTTAAATGAACCTTGTTTATGACAGTCATCATCATGATCACAATGTCTTAGTGGCGGCTCGTGACATTGAGAATAGGTGAAACATATTCACTGATTGACGAAAAAGAAAAAAAAGCGCCGCAGGCAAAAATTTCCGAGGTCAAACGGCTTTAAATGGATCTGGAAATGTTTTGTTGCATTTGCAATATTATCGACTGACGTTCTTGAGAAGGATTTTCATTTAGATTTTATAAAAAACAGAAACACAATTAAACACGGTATACAGAAAAGTTTTTTTAATAAACACTTCTACACAACCACTTATACTCCGAATACCATTCATTCCGAAGCTTCCGAACGTCCGACACACTTCGTCTTTTGACTACCCCTTTTTTCCACATCGAGAGAAGGCACAGGTCTCTCGCAATCCTTTTTGTCCTCAATTTTCCATCTGGAAAATGGCGTTTGCAAAATATATACTGAATCATACATAGGAAACATTTCTACAATTACTGATACAAAACAAATATTAACAAACAACCGTTATAATGGTGCGTTGGGCGACGTATCGTACCTACAAGTAAACTGTTTAAAGGCAGGCGATGGTCGACGGCGATGCTGCTTCAATTTGCGAGCCACTCGTTCCCCCAGGCCGTAGTTTACTCACGTGTTGGCCGCCTCGTTGCCATGACAACCGCCGTAAACAACGCTACGAAATGAAGCGGAATACAAACTGATTTCGATCCGTGTCACTTACTTATGCTATACGTTGTATGGTATGAGGATGGTGCTTGCGCTCAACGAAGGCAATGTTTTTTAGAAGGCGTTAACCGCGCAACTATTCTGTTTATTTCTGTATATGAAACAAACCAACACAATACATTTTAAATATAGAATAACATTTATTGTTGCCAGTTAGTATTTAGTGAGGCAAACGAAAATGACAGGAAGAAATATCAACATATTCACATCTAATGCTTTCACTGTGGTGACATCTGGTATTGTCGACACAAGTTAGTGTACTGCAGAAGTTTCAAGAAGAATACAATTTGTAATTAGCTTTTAAGAGTGGATACTGGTTTTATTGGCTTGCTTATAACCTAATCCTTAATAGTATTCAGATTTTGTGTTAGCATTTTAACATTTTTATAAATTTCTTACGAATGAACAAGAAAAAATAGGGTCATTGAGGCCTAAAGGACAGACATAAGAAGCCTTTAATATTGGAGTCTAGCAGTTTTCTGTATTAAGAAAAATTTGGATCTGCTGTAGAAGAAGCTTTAGAAATGACATGTCAAAAGAAGTAGTTCGTGAGGACAAGAATGATATTAATTTACAATTTTGTGATCAATTAACCTTTAGAAATCATGATGAGGTCTACAGACAATATCACACCTGTAATAAACCATCAGATGCAAAGAAAACCTAATGAAAGCTAAAGGAAACTAATCAACATACGAGTAGTCGCAAAGATATAAAAAAAACAAAGATATCTCTATTTGTGTACAACTAGAAATTCAGTGAAGTCAGGTCCAGACGCTAGGTTCTGTACAACGTTTTACCTGCGCAGACATACAACAGAAAACAGAATGAAAGCGTTGCAAATCAAGAGCTTCCAAACAGTGCAGATATATCTGTATTTATTTATTTAGCTTCCGCGGAATCAACCATGAACGAAGTATTGCTGTGCTCAATTTTTGTAAGAAAGAAAAAATAAATAAAATTTTTATGACTGTTAACTGTTTCTCTATTTGCTACAGTTTCAACCTCTCCGAATTTTCCGATTAAAATTTCGTATGCCTGGCTCTTTCTGTTTCTGTCACTACATTCCTTTGATTTCGCGGGAAACATTTGTACCAGTCAATAAATTCTGTCAAAAACTCACGGGAATATTGACGAAGGTATGCCGTTTTGCGAAAATTTACCCATTCAAATTCAGCTGGCGGATAACTATGCTATCGCCTCAGTTTTCCCGTACCGTGTACCATCTCCGCGCACTTCTTAAAACTGCATAGTTTTCCAGACACAAGCAACGTCTTGCAAACGTTGTGCAAATCCTAGGGTCTGAACCCGGCTAAAGTGTGTCCGTAGTATTTCCCGTATTTCTCTAATAAATGGTTGTAACGAGCATTCAAATAAAAACGTGGTCGAAGTAGGCTCTGACACATTGGACGTAGGGAGTAGCTTATAGCGACCAACTTAACCTCATTTCTCAACGAGCTGTATAGCAGCTGTCACTTTCAATAACGTTAATGACTATATAACTTTATTTTAAAGAATAATCGTGATAACAATAACAAACAATTAAAGGAGCTGCGGAAAGTGTCCCCCTCCTTGTTATAACAATAAATTAAAGCAGCTGCTGAAAGTGTCCCCCTCCTTGTTCCAAGCACTTTTCACACCTGTTCCTCAAAGAATTAAAGACATTTTCTAAGATGCTCGGGGTATTGTTAATTTCACGAATCTTGTCTATAAGTCGAGCCTGCAGATGGTTTAAATCAGGAATAGGCAGTTCAAAAATAGTGTTTTTAAGGTAAGGCCACAAAAAGAAATCACACGGCGTAATATCACATGACCTCGGTGGAAATTCATGTTCAGCATTGAGACTTATTAGTCGATTTTGGAAAACTTCCCTCAACATATTCATCGTCTCGCCTGCCGTATGTGCCCTTGCGCCATCTTGTTGAAAGTAAAAGTTTGTAATTTCGTTTTCTTCCAGCTGGTTAACAAAAGGAGCGATAATTTCTTCTCTATACCTTTGCGCAGTAAGAGTACCATTAAAAAAAATAGGTCCATAAATCCTCCTTCGATTGAGAGCACACCAAACTCCAATTTTTTGAGCGTGTAGAGGGCCCTCGACAAAAAAGTTATCTGGTTTTTCAGAAGACCACATTCTCATATTCTGTGAGTTTACGTAACCACTTAAATGAAACCAGGCTTCATCAGAAAAAAAGGTGATATTATGAAGTTCACCGTAGTTGTTTAAAAACCATTCACAAAATACAGCCCGTCGCGGAAAATCAACTTCATGAAGTTCTTGCTGACAAGTTAAACGATAGGAGAACAAACGCAAATCTTTTTTTAACACTGTGTGGCAGGTACCGACTGATACTCCCACCATTTGTGATAAAACACGTACAGAAGTTCTTGGCGCATTTTCCATTATTTGTTGGACATTTTCTTTTAATTCTTCAGTCCGCTTTTTAGGTCGGCCGCTTCCTTCTTTTCTTGTTACACTGCCCGTTTCACGAAAAACATTAACACAACGCTGAACTGCACTTTGAAAAATTTTGTACTCAACAACGCCGGGAAATTGATTTTGAAATTCTATGAAACATTCCTCAATAGAATACTTCCATATTCCATCAATCTTGCGTCCATTTCTAAAGTAGGACTCTATGATAAACACTTTTTGTTCTTGAGAAAACACCATTTTAAACGCTTTTTAAAACGAAAATATTCAAATTGATAGCGGCGATATAGCGCTTTGACAGATGACGTTTAAGTTCATTTGCTATACGCTACGCCCTACGTCCAAATTTTCAGAACCAACTTGACCACGTTTTTATTTGAACGCTCGTTATAATGTTTGGTAACCCTTTACATTAGAAAATTTGGTTTCCAGATATACCATCTATCATTTTATTACTGTGTGTTCATTCAGATGATACAGTCTCCATGAATAAGAGACATTTCTGCATTTTACAGCATTAAACTGCACCATCAAATTTAACTAAACGTTTATCTTTTTAAATTTAAGGTAACTGTATACAAAATAGCAGATCTTTAGATCTTCATTATGTTTCTATACAAGCCTTAATTGTGACCGTATCTGAAATTGTGTTGTGGCGGTGGGACAACAAGTGATAATTTTGACATCCTGAACATCAATCTGAACCTGTTTTGAGGCAATTGGAATAAGTCTAACCTAATATTACCTAATTTAACCTAACCTAACCCAACCCAACCCAATCTAATATAAATTAAGCTACCATTTATCTCCTTCTGAAGAAAAAGACACAGTTATGTTACATTCCTTAGTTATGAGTTTGTTATTATCTGCATTAGAATCATCTAAAACTAAAAATTAGGTTAGATAAGGAAGGATAATATATGTTAACCAGTAACGATCTAACTTAAGTTAGACCGTTAAAAACGATCAGAATCTAAATTTGTGCTATTCTTCTCTAAAATTAGCTGAATACACTTATCGTTGTTCTTGCACTATTTGACAAATATGATGGTGAGTTTTTTAAAAGCTCGTTTTACATTTTTAAGTAAAGTGATATTAACATTCTCCAAATCTATAATATTCGCTGAACATCTAATATCGACATTTATAAAAATAGTATATAATGGCAACATATTTCACTCACCAACTATTGCGTATTGTTTAGATTTGCCAGATAAGCTTTGCAAGTTATGAGTATAACACAAATATTAATAATTCATGAGGGGTAAAATAAATGTTGCCAATTAACGTAAAATTTGTAAATGTAAATCAGTAACATATACCCCATTCAAGCCAGTTAGGAGCAATTCAGTACAGAAATATTTATGTATTCTTTGTTTACGGAAAAGGACATGAAAGTTGAAAAGAATTTTTTCTGTAATAATGAGGTACCTACCCGGACACATTAATCTCAATAGAGAGAAATCGGAAAACATCTAAAGCTGTCACCAATATTGCGCTGCTAAACTAAAAACCAATTTAATGTCTCTGGTTTTTAATATATCGTAGTTGTTCGAGTAAAGAATGCAAAGTATGCAATACACAAAGGGGCACGTACATATAGGTACTTACATGCCTAGATATTTAGAAATGTGTAAAGTAGGTATTATTTCTTTTTAATGTTAATTTTATATTGAGGGCATATACGTAGTGAACATAGCTTACATTTTATGCATATAACACATATTTATTTAAGATTGTATTATAATTTCCAAAAATGTGCTTTCCATAAAATTATGCTCTAAAAGAATATGTATTTTACGTCAATAAATTATAACTCAAAACTTGAATTAAATTATACATTTTTGTTTATAACTTCACTAGGCGAATAAGCAACATAATTATAAGAATTTCTAAGAATATTAAGCCGAATTTGTCTCTTTCTAATGAAAAGAAATTATTACGCTTCCTGGGATTGGATAAATAATAATAGTATTCTTTATTCATATAGCATAAAAAACAGACACATGTACTATAATACAAATATATGAAAGGGCGAAGTTCAGCTGTGTTGTCCAGTGGACAACACACTGTTCTTACCAGTAATACCAGTAATCACATAGAATTAAATAAGAATTATGATTGTTAGGATAGGGAAAGTTATGGTTCTGAGCATTAAGTATGTAACATATAGTTCGAATAAATGGGCCTTTAAATCGCAATTTTGGTCAAATTGCCTGATTATTTGATATAAGTTAGTTTGAGGTATACAATAGATATATAATAACAAGTGACAGTTTTTTTTTCAAACCCTGAGCAAGGGCGAAAAAGATAAAATAAATGGGGTTTTTCAAGGTAACTCAAAATGGGTAAGAGCTAGAAAAAAATTCTTATAAAAGTTGTAGAGCATAAAATTCTATACAAAAATGGTGTAATGACTTTTTCTTGCACAATTAAAATTAACAGTTAAGGAGACTAGAAGTTGAGGGATGATTTCAGATATTTAAAAAATCACAAGCAAAAAAATGATCGAATTTTATATATTTTTTTCAATCTACTCTAAAAAATGTAAACTATCTTTTCAGAAAAATATTATTTAATTGTTAATAAAAAAGTTCAACAAAGCGAACGTGATTTCTTATCTGTCGTAAAACAAAATTTTGAAAGCGACTTTTAATTTTTTTATATAATCAATCGAATGACAGAAAAAATTGTTTTAGTGTTAAATCATAAAAATTAACGATTAAAAAATTGAAATTGTTATAACTTTTTTATTAAAAATTAAAAAACATCTATTTCTATGAAAAGAAAGTTTATATTTTTTAGAGTAGATTGAAAAAAATTATAAAATTCATTCATTTTTCAGCTGATTTTTTAAATTTCGGAAATCATCCCTTAATTTCTAGTCTCCTTAACTCTGTTAATTTTAATAGTACGAGAAAAAGTCAATAGACCATTTTTATGTATAATTTTATGTTCTACAACTTGTATAAGAATTTTTTTATAGCTTGTATCCTTTTTGAGTTGTCTTGAAAAACCCCTCTATTTTATCTTTTTCAGCCCTGACCTGAGTTGAAAAAAAAATTACTGTCACTTATTGTTATTTTTATATACGTCAAATTGACTTACATCAAAAATTCAGGGAAGTTGACCAAAATTTGAATACCCTATTAATCATGATAAAGCAAAGCTCAGGCTATTTTTTACATTATGTTGTTATTTATTATTGCTGCATTTCGATTTCTATAGAGTCCAACTTCATATGTTTTTGAACTTACAGTTTTAAAGTGTAAAGTTACAAAATATGGTTTTACGAAATTCGTTTATTGTTCAGCGCTCATAATGTTGCGTTGTTTAGGCGGAACTTTTTCATGTTTTAAAATATTTATTCCTATTTCAACTTTAACAAAGAGTTTTTTCAATTAGTTTAAATATGCAAAAATAGTGATAACATGATGTAATAAAGGGAAAATGTAAAACAACTCCAAAATTAAGGTAGACAATGAAGAAAGAAATGGTATTCTTTAACTGAACCCAAAGAACCAAGGGATTAGAAAAAATATTATATAAATTATCATAACCGAAAAATTACAGATATAATAAATATTGATGAAGACAATTTATCAGTTAAGAACCGTAAACATTGATTTAATTGGAAAATAAATTTATAGTAGGTGAAAAAAACAAGTCGCTTAAAATGGCGATTAGATCTACTATTTAAGTTTTTAGTCAAACGAAGATCCTTATTTTTTTTAATTATCGAATTAGAAAGAAAATTTCAGCTCCCTACGTGTATCCGTCTAAAATAAAAAAACCCAATATGCCTTCCCTTCTATATTTTATTAAACTTTCTAAATCTAACTAAAGTTATTAAACGCCTCATAAATCGTTGTTTGGAGATTTAGAAAGTTGTAAATTAAATAGTAACAATCTTGTTAGTGCACTATCGTATCTACATATAAGTAAATCAGGTGTGTAAATAAGTATTTTTTTTTACATTATCAATAATTATGATATACTTAACTTTTTTTATCAGCCTTAAGTTTGAATTTAATGTAGTTTATTATTGTCTTTCTGGTCCTAGATATAATACATATTAGTAAATATTGAATTCCTATTAGTATGGGATAATACTTTCTTCTTTCTTCCTCTCTTGGATTAGTTGAGGTGGAATGGATGGCCACAAACGTTGTTACACCAAAAATAAAATTGCTTAATGATAATTATTTTAATACAGAATTATTTTCTGTTTCTGTTTATAGAAATTGGGTATAATCTAGAATGAAGACTGTTTACACGTATTGCATATAGTACAATTTTTCTTCTGAAAGAAAAAAGTAAGCACAACTGGGGACTATTTGAAAATGTGAAACCATCACATTGTGTATACACCTGCAGTGAATGGGTAACCGCTTTGCCGCTTTAAGCGACTTAATGATTATATTATGTGCATACAAAAAAGCCATTAACACACTATTACATTACAAAAAAGATTTAGAAATGTGATGCGACGACAGTAATCGATTACCAGGTCGTTCGTTCTATTTAAAGGGTTCAATTATAAAAAGGGTAGCTTCCCCCAAATCTAAATCAAAGGCCATTACATTAATGACAGAACCGTGTTTAAAAACACCACAGATAGCTTTATTTCCTTCTATTTCGGTAATACCATAATGCGATGCAAAGAGAAAAATGTACATAAATTGTCCTTTATCCATAACACGATGTAGTCATACATTTTTATAGGTACTTACCTACCATGATTCATTCGAGACATACTCTAGTCAGTTGCTTTATTATAAATTAAAACAGAAATTAATTACAATCAGATTTAAAGAGTGAAACTGCGTCTGTATTTGCACGTAGAGAATCAGTCAGAACTGTATAGTTTATCTTAGAAATAAGAAAGTCACCCTTAATTCTTGTAGAAAAAATATTGTTTATACAGGGTGTAACTTTAAGTGTGAGTAAGTTTTTTAAGGATAATAGCATATGTTCCCCTGAACATGAACCTGATTTTTTTTTAAATCAGGAAGTCGAACTGTAATTATAGTCTGTACGATACTTGTTGGGATAGAATTCCAAGAAGTACCCCTGCGGCACTATCTTGGAATTAACCGCATTCGACATCCGAGGTAGAAAGTCATTGGCAGAAAATTTTCCAAAGCACGCCCCTGCCGCGGTAAATTGTTACAGTAGTTCTGATAACAGAACTTTACTGGCTTATTGTTTTCTTGGAATTTTATCTCAACAAATATTGTAGGAATTGTAGTTTTTAAACTACACTTTAATCCTTGGCTACGCCGTCATTGGGCTGCCTAAATCGGGCCATCCAGAATTAGCGTGGTAAGATATATCGGAGCAGTACCAGCGTTGCCAGTTGATACCGTTTTAGAACAACTGTTAGAGAAGGACAACGGGAGATAATTTAGTAAAGCAGATTACTTTTGTATGGCTTAGATACGTGTAATTTTAAAGTCATAATATTTATTATTATATCAATATGGACGAAGCGTCGAACATTAAAAAAACATCCTTTTGTTAAAAACAATACATGATTTATTAAATATTAACTAATATTGGTATGTATATACGTAATTAATTGTAAATAAAACGAATTTATATTCTAAAATAATAATTAATTTGATGTATTAAGAAAATGAAATATTAAAAATATTGATGTAGTTGATATGAAATATTACTTTTTAACCTTAACTTCACACCTGGTATGATATGATAGAATGGTAAACGGGTAAAAAAACAAATACGTTATTTAGGCGAAATGGGTATGGTCGAATACATTATCGTTTCATTCAGTTATTCAATTATTATTATTCTTTATTCTGTTACATTTTTATTTTAAATTGTGAATAGTCTTTGTATAATGTAAATGTAAACACAATTATAACTTTATAAACTAATTATTTCAGTGTTTAGTGACGGTATAGTGTATTTTCGTTTTTAAGTTTTTATATATTATGAAAAAGAATAATCAAGAAAGAGTTAATATGGTTAAAGCCAACTTCTTGTCAGGAGGAAACGATGCTGTTGCAAGAGGATATAAGATGGATTATCCCGACCTATAAATCAGTGGCGGCTCGTCAGGTGATGCAAGTGACGCACCGCTTCACCTAAAATTTCTGTTTGGTTGAGCAATTTACAATTATTTTTAGTTTTATATAAATTTTATAATTTAGGTATAATTCTATATTGAAAATGTATTGTGTTTGTTTGTTTAATACGCAGAAATAAACAGAATGCGGCGAACGCCTTCTAAAAAACATTGCCTTCGTTGAGCTCGAACATCAACCTCGGACCATACAACGTATAGTATACGCAAGTGACGCAGATGGAAATCAGTCTGTATTCTGCTTCTCTTCATAGCGTTGTTTACGGCGGTTGTCATGGCAACGAGGCGGCCAACTCGGGATTAAACTACGGCGTGAGGGAACGAGTGACGCAGAAATAGAAGCAGCATCGCCCATCGTCTGCCTTTAACAGTTTATACGACACGCGTCGCCCAGTGCACCATTATAACGGATTATAGTTAATATTTGTTTTGTACACTAACTATAGAAATGTTTCCTATGTATGATCCATTATGTATTTTATTGGAAACGCCATTTTCCAGATGGAAAATTGAGGACAAAAAGGATTTTTTAAATTCCGAGAGACCTGTGGCTTATTCTCCCGATATGGAAAAAAGGGGAAGTCAAAAGACAACGTATACGTTCGAAAGTTTCGGAATGAATGGTATTCGGAGTACAAGTGGTTGTGTGTTGTGTGGAAGTGTTCATTTTAAAAAACTTTTCTGTATGCCGTATTTAATTATGGGTGTAAAGTCGGGCGTGTGGAAGAAGAAGGGATTTAACAATTTTGGGAACGTCACGCAAGGCTGTCGTAATCACAAAGCTTCTTTGGAATATACATGACGGTGGGACCGCCTAGCCGGGTGTCTTGGCCGATGGATTTCGATCGGCCGAGGTAAGCATCACGAACGCAGGCTGGAACTTGGATGGGTGACCTAAGGCAGGCTCGGGATGTGGCTGTGGCAGCCTACCAGACATCTGGGTCGCTCAACACCTTCCGCCTGCGTGTGGTCCCCGATAAAAATGCTAATGAGAATAGAGCAATAAATCTCTGTAACTCAAGACCATGCTATCATACATAAAAAATTGTACGAGACTTTGCCACCAAGCCACCCGTGTAGTAATAAGATTGTTTTGAAGAAAAGTACTCGAGTAATGAAAGGGGGGTGTACAAGGGGCCGCCACTGCTATAAATACCGAATAAAAAAGTGTTTATCAGATTGGTTCAACATCAACATCGAAGAGATTATGGGAGCTTTGGACGCTAATATTATTAGGTATTAAAGCATCAATCAAACAAGATTTACAATGTTCATTAACTAAACTAGTACCTATGTTACCCGGTGATATTTTTATCATTTGCATAATATCACAGATACTGCTCTTATTACATTTACATGAAATATTTGCAAGAATTCGATCAACAACAATCAGTCTGAGAAAGAAAAACCATTCATCATTAGATTTACAAAATTGTAAATACGTATTAATTTGGAATTTTTTATCAATTTCCATGATATCACTTCCAGTTAATTTGAGCAGAACATTGTCGAGAATACGACCCATAACTGCGAGGAATTATCAGAAATGAGAAACATTTATTTCATTAGATATGCAAAATTCTAAATATACCTACATTTATTAGGTCAGAAGAAAGTAAAATGTGATTTAATACATAAATTAAATATCCTTACGAAGTATTTTAGATCCTCACAAACGTACATTTTTGAAAAATAATATAGAATCAGTTTATACATAATATAGAATTTAACTTGCATTTCCTCCGATAGGAAATATAGAAAATAATTCAGCTCTATTCTCAAAAAACTTTTGATAAATTTACTTTTGTTTTGAATTAGTTGCAATGTTAATTGAAAGAAGGAGAATTGCAGTCTACTTTTTATATATTTTTCAGAAATGTTGAAATACTCGTATTGGACTTGGTTAGTTTATGGTTTCTGAGAGAAAGAATATAAATAAAAAACTGTGTTTTTTTATTTGGAAAATTTCTTATTAAAAATCAAAATATAATAAGTTTGTTAAAAACTTATACTTGGAGTGCAGAGACTTATTTACAGATTTATTTAATTTGCAGTGAGACAAAATACTCAATAAAGAACAATTTAAAAAAATGTCACAAATAAATGCTTTTATACAAAAACTGTGTAGTTATGTTCTCTTCCATATACATATATGTTGTCAAATATATTCCTATTTATGTGGATATCTGTATGGCAATATAAAACATTATTTGGAAAACATCCAACCCAGAACGTAGCCTAAATAGAGTCGACGTTATTGACTGGGCCCGTATAAAGGCATTATTATTCAAGAGACATTCTCGGCAGCCATTCTACGTCGGGGTAGGAACAGTCGTAAACCAATTTGAAAAGCGCCTCTACGCCATCAAACAAAATTCCGACCGCATTCTCCTTCAAAGTCAGCTATCTGTTTAAAATTAAAAATTTCAAAGCGCAAAGGAGATAAGAGTCCGTAGAACCCTCTTCGCTTCATGATCTGATGGTTTTGTAATGGATAAAATAGACATTAGGCTAATTGATTGGGGTCTCAAATTAATCAAAACATGCTGTGGAACTAAAATTGAAATAAAGATAACAACAGCCTGAGATAAAATATTGGATGAAAAATGAATTGTGCCAAATGAAAATTGCAATTTAATAAGAATAGTATTTTTATACTGAATTTTAAATGCAGTGGAAAATTAAAATGTACATTCTTCCAAAATTTTAATTTAACAGTTATTATCAAAAATGTTATTAAAGAGATAGAAAATATTATTCTATATATTCTAACTTTTCTTTCTGAAAAAACAGTTTTCTGAGTAAAAGTTTCAAAAACCGGTTATTTTTTTAATAAAGCATAAAAATAAAACTCTTAAACTAAAAAATATATAATTCTGATAATAGTTTCATACTTGTCATTTTTTTAGAAACTTTGAATGCAGGGTGTTCAGAACCTAACCATCATAATTCAAGAATCCATAGAGTAAGTAAAAATAACACAGCCCCACAAAATAAAAAAAAGTATCGGATCTGGTATTCAGACCCTTGTATTTCCAAGTATTTTTTTCCGCTGAATCCGAATCTGCCTTCAGATTTGGCCGAACGGGTCTGAGTTTTCGGGAAAATTCAAAAAGCAGGTCAAAATTCACAAAAAAAAGTAATTTACGATCGACGAAAGTTATAAAAAATCAAATTATTCTACCAGCTCACTAGACGTATAATTTTTCAGTCTTTTAATTCCAATTTATCATCATAGAGTCAGACAAGCAGGTCCAATTTCATTCAAAAACAGAAAATAGATTAAAAACGCCATTTTCATGGAATAATTCGTGTTGCAGAGTTCTGGATCCATCTTTTTATCCACCCACCCATTTATGAATTCATACATCTTTCTATCATCCACCTGTACCAGCTATAAAACCCACCCATCCACCCATCTATCCATCTACTATTTGTACTGAGAGATGAGATAACAGCTTAGAAGATTGAGAATGCAATAAAACTTGTAGAATATTCTACTTTCTAAACAAAAGAACACAATATCTAAAAATCATTCTTATTTTATTTTTGTTGCTATAACGTGTTCTTTTTTTCTTCAAAGGATCTATGCAACGAGTTACGCTTTCGTTTAGTCCCTCTATTTTTCATTTATCTTTTTAACAACCAACAAAAATCGGCCAACATGTTGTGATCCTATCTTCCTTGATATCGCTATTCTATAACTTTCATATCCTGATAAAATCGTTCGCCTTGTTCTTCGCTATAATCTCCAAGACTTTGAGGAAACCAATCCAGATGTGAATGAAGGAAGTGCAACTTGAAGTTCATCAAAAATTCCAGATCTTGGAAGTCTTTTATCATTTTCGATACAATTTCTTCGTATTTAGGACTCTTGTTGTTTCCTAAAAAAAATTTCGCCCTGAAAATTTCCGAATACTTCTGAGGCGAAATTGAAAGAAGATGTATTCGATGGACCTCAGATTCGGACATTGTTCAAGGATGCAACATTCATCACTACAATCAGTAGCGTTGAGAAGAGTGCTTGGACTAGTTTCAAAACTGTAACGACAAATTTTTTAGGAAACAAGAAGAGTCCTAAATACGAAGAAACCGTATCAAACTTGATAAAAGACTTCCAAGATCTAGGATGTTTGATGAACTACAAGTTGCACTTCTTTCATTTACATCTGGATTGGTTTCCTGAAAATCTTGGATCTTGGCGAAGAACAAGGCGAACGATTTCAGGATATGAGGGTTATAGAACAGCGACATCAAGGAAGATGGGATGAAAACATGATGGCCGATTTTTGTTGGTTGTTAAAAAGATAAACGAAAAATAGAGAGACTAAACCTTTGCATAGATCCTTCGAATAAAAGAGAACACGTTATAGCAACAAAAATAAGAATGATTTGTAGATATTGATTTCTTTTGTTTAGAAAGTAGAGTATTCTACAAATTTTATTGCACTCTCAATCTTCTAGGCTGTTATCTCATCTCTCAGTACAAAAAGTAGGTGGATAGATGGGTGGGTTTTATAGGTGGTACAGGTGGATGAATAAATAGGCATATACATACATGAACGACTGGATAGAAAGATGTATAAATTCATAAATGGGTGGGTGGATAAAAAGATGGATCCAGAACTCTGCAACACGAATTATGCCATGAAAATGGCGTTTTTAATCTATTTTCTGTTTTTGAATGAAATTGGACCAGTTTGTCTGACTCTGTAATAATAAATTGGAATTAAAAGAGTGAAAAATCACACGTCTAGTGAGCTGGTAGAATAATCTGATTTTTTATAAGTTTCTTCGATCGTAAATTACGTTTTTTGGGAACTTTGACTTGTTTTTTTAATTTCCCCGAAAACTCAGACCCGTTGGGTCAAATCTGAAGGCAGATTCGGATTCAGCGGAAATAAATACATGGAATACATGGGTCTGAATACCAGATCCGATAATTTTTTTTTATTTTGTGGGGCTGTGTAATTGTACATTACCTACTATATATATTTGTTTTCGACACCTCAAACCAATGGCGTAGACAAGCTATTCCATTATTTGCTAAAAAAATTGTGACACGCTACTGAAAAAAAAATGTGTCATTTTTTAAATGCGAAATTTTATATTTACATGACATCTTGGAACAAGTTAACAATTTGTAATGAATAAGTTTAAAATTATACAGGGTGTTAGACAACAACATGTCAAAAATGAAAGAGCATTTCCTCGTCCAAAAAAAACGAGTGTTAAAGTTTTCAGTAAATTTGTCAGAATTCACAAATATCGAAGTAAGTAAGAAAACATGTGAAAAGACGCAGTTAAAAGTATATTAGTGTATTGTAGCATAGGAACGCCATTTTAAAAATATTCTGTAAAATCATTAAGACAAATTTTACACTTATTTAAACGTATCATTATAAATTGTTAATTTTAACCAAAACGGTAAAAGCTATGCACAACGGTCAAAAGATTGTTTTCGGACAAACTAAAATTTGCATTTAAAAAATTACAAGATTTTTTTTAAGTTCAATCCCATTTTATTCATGTATTACGCACACAAATCTTTATTTCAATATCTTCATTTGTTTAGAAGGTATTTAAAGGTTTTTATTTATATTTTTAATTTTAACATTCAAAAGAGCGTTGGGGTTTCGGAAACAAGTTTATACAGCAAAGTGTCATTAGTGTCATTATTTTTACTTCCTCTATGGATTGAAATTTTCTTGTTTCAATTCGGGATCCCTGTAAGATACATTCACGCCGGAATAAAGTTATTAGTGTATTTAATTTGAAGTGAATACAGAGCTATAGCATCCTTCATAAGGTAGACAGAGAAAAAGATTGTTCATTATTATAGGTTGTCTTTGTTCACTAATTGGCACCATAGTGTGTGGTCTCGATTAATCCATTACGTTATCAGAACGAAAAACGAAAAAACGAAATAGCCGATAAGGATAAAGTTATGTTAGTGAAGTCTTTCAAGTAATACTTATTTCTTTAATAATATCGTAATTTTTTAAATTGACGTTGTCCAAAGTAAGTTTGTATAACTCATCAAAACTGCTCTCAGCTTGGGGTATTTTGACATATCCACGTTCTGCTCTATGAAAATAGTTGACTTAATCATTGAGTATTCACTCCACAAACTCGTCGGCGACTTTAAAGTTCTTGACTTCTGCGTGAAATATGCTAGCGGTGACATTTCAGAAACACCATTATTTTTGTTCTGGCACCATTCTTTGAAATTTCTATATGCTCGTCTTGCTTCTCGGGCAATAAAAATTCGCAGGCAGCATTTGCTGCACTTTCTATTTGAAAATCACTCAGAAATAATAATCCAAAACCAGTAAAATTGCAACTTATATGTAGCTACCTTAGAAACACAGAATCCAAACAACCAAGGCGACTTTGCAAGATTTCGAATAATATCAAAATAAATGTATTAAGAAATGTCAAAAAATAAAACCTAATCTTTATTTCATGAACCATAAAGAACTGTGGGAGCAGATAAAATATTATATACACCTCGCAGCAGTTAAGTATAATTTACCAGTTTCGGATTCTATTGCCAGCCCTCGCTCCGCTCGGGCGCAAAATCGTCCTCGACTGGTAAATAATACTTACCTCCTTTATGGAGTAAATAACTATTTATACAGGGTAATTCAGAACTTATCCAAAAAAAAATCTGGATGTACAGGGGACCCTTACAAATACAATTTTGTAAAGAAAAAATGAAAAAGGGCAGTTCGAAATTGATTTAAAAATACATTTCTGCACGGCACTGGAAACTGGTCCACTGTAAAACCTGACCTCGCACAATGCGACCGGCATGGCGGTGTGATAAAAACGTACAAAAACTTTCGCAATGAAAGAAATAAATAGAATTTTATAGCACCTATTTTATATCGGCAAATTCAAATGCTTTTGCCTTTATTAATTATTAATAAAATTAATTTGTGTTTTTAAATAATAAAATCATTTGACATACCCGATGTTATAACAACAATTGTCCAAAATTTTATCCACTAACGTGTAAACACATTTGGGTCCGTCTTACTCACTTTCTACGAACTTACACAAATGATGTCTTGCTTCACCATAATACAAATGTTGTCTTGCTTCACCATAAATTAAAACCATCAACTCTGAGTTGCTATACACGCAAACCATTTTTGACACTAACTACTAAAAAGCTGTTGTAAACACCACAGATAACAGGTAAAAACTACCGCAACGACGGATTTCAGTATTAGGAGTCACATGCCCCCCCCGCGCGTATTGCGAATGACGCTAGAGACTACAGTTGTCCAGCTATGTAGTGGTTGAATGTACTATAACTAATAATTTTTTTCTCGGAAACTATAAAGATTTTACAAAAATTTTGTTTATGTTATTAACTCCATTTCTCATGCCGCATCTATTCCCAAATTTTTTTGGATAAGTTGTGAATCACCCTGTATATGCTAACAACATGTAGTTTTTTTTATTTCATGTACAGCACATTTAAAATATTGCTTCTCTCTACTATGTACTCGAATTTACTAAAAATGTTTTTAGATATTATGACACATATTTTATTTTCTAGACACTCGTACTATGAAAATCGAATGTAAGATTCATGTCAACCTTATCATAATATAATTTATAATTGGAATTTAGTTAAACAAAGAGCTTAAACTTTTTCAATACGTAAATTCGCTGTACATTTTCATCATGATATCGAAAATTATTTTTTATGGTAATAATTGTGTACACATGTCCTATCTACATAAAGTTTCACTAAATCATGGCTCGATGTTAAGATTTTATTTTTTATTTCCTTCACTATTAGCAAATTACAAAAAAGTAGTAAAAATAAAAATAATTTGTATACCCCATACTCCAATTTTCAAATAAGGTTCAGGTTAAACAATTATTTCGATGTATTTATTTAGTCATATTATGTATATTACAGAAGTTTTAGCACTTTCACTTATTTTTACAAAATTCACAAAAGGCAATGTGAATAAAATTAATCACATTGTTATCTAAGGCATACAAATTAACACAAATGTATGTTCACACACAGATAAGTGTTTCAGCAGATATTTATATAGTACTTTCCATACTTTCAGTAACTACAATGTAAAAGCAGATTTTTTACGTTAATTATAAATGTATTACAATACCTATAATCTGTAAATACAGAAATTTTATTTAGGTATAATTATTTTTTTTGCAAAATTACGAGGATTGCTGTAATATTATCGATTTATTTTAAGATATTTATAAATGTATTCACTCAAAGTATAGTTGTAAAGTTATTAACCCTTTTTCAGTGAATCTACCAATGTAAACTGGGCTTTACACCCAACCCATTCAAGGGCGTCCCCAAGAAGGGACAGGGGGGTAGCTGCCCCCCTATAAATTCGAAAAAAGTACAAACATTTTCTTAAGCTTAAGAAAAAAATATTTAATTGAAAATTTTTAATAAAATATTTTATTTACTTAAACTTTAATTTTAAAAATTTATACACTATTTTTTTAAAAACAATTGTAATAAACTAGTATAAATATTTGTTGACAAAATATAAAATTTTATACGAGTATTAAAAAGTAATACATTTCCATATTTTAAAAATTTAGCTCTGGAATTTTAAGTTATAAAAAATAAAAATAAAAACCTGTCTGAGAAATACTATGGTACAAAATCATCCCAAAGCAATGGTCTAGCAATGACGAATATACACAGAAAGCTTATTTTTGACAACCATGAAGATTTTATTAATATATCTTCAAAAAATCCGAGAAGATTACGTTTTACTTACTTAATTTTCGTTGAATTTCTTTATTTTTTTAGTTATTTGTATATTTTTCGTTTTTTTTGTATTAAAAAGGTTTTATTAAAAATATTTCTAAAAAATATTATTTCACTGTACATATCTCTACCTATAATTTATATGTCTCCCATCCCCTCTCTTATTTTGCTCCCCTCTAGCCCATTGGCTGGCGACGCCCTTGAACCCATTCAAATTTAAGTGAATTCTTACGGAGTAGGTCATCTCATACAGTCGACGGGTAATATGAGGGGTAGTGGAATTAATAAAATGAAAATACCGGCACGTTTTCGTCGTGCAATTTACAAGTTCACGATGTTATCTCTCTCGATATATTTATGGTCATACACAGAATACGGAATAATGGATTGCTCGGAAAAAACCTCCTGTCGGCAATGTGGTTTATTTTATGTTGAAAGAACGACGCTCCAATAACTTGATTTCATTTTAGACCTCATTTCTCTGTACCAATGATTTATTTATTTACTAATTAATGCAGCAGAGGGCAGCTTAATGCACGTCAGGTAATCGCTACTTATATACAATAATTACTTGATGAAGCAATTAAACGGTATTCAATTCTATATCGTAATGGGCTCAGGAACGAAATGGTGAGTTTTTATGGATTCGAACCGCATGTCAGTGCTTCCATTCCGAGATGGAAAGGGAAAAAATGACGGAATCATTAATGGAGATTAGCAGCGCCGTATAAGTCAGCTCATCCGTTCGGAAGACAGTGCTAAGAAAAACAGAAGAATTAGAATGAGAAACGTATATTTTTAATGGTATGTGTATTTCAGAATAAATTTAAAAGGGATTTTTTTTGGTTTTATTATGAGCGGATTAAGTTGCAAGGTGGGAACATCAAGTATATCGAATCCAAAAAGAGTCATTAAAATAAAGAATTGACTATATGACTACTCCGTATTAGGCTGACCAATTGTTTGGTCACTAAAACCGTTGACTGAATTTAATCTTTAAATAAAAAATGCAATACAGAAAGCATCGCTTAGCTGTGTTGGAATATTACATTTTAATCTATGTACAGGGTGTCCCGGAAATGGTGGGCAATCTCTCGGATATGGATAGATAATGAGAAAATAATGTCACAGGTTCATATAAATTTTTTTACTCCGGGCTCACCCTGTAGAGTTATTAGCTTTTGAAGTTGAGAATTAAAAATGTTTTTTTTGCTGTAACTTTTGTATTTTTCAATAAACTTTGAAAATTTTTTGGCTAGATCTATAATTTTTTAAGCTGCTTTGGATGATAATATGAAGTCCTCGATAATAATTATGGGAGTCCGGGGGCAAAGCACCCCCCACCAAAATTTCTAGAAAAAAAAATTTTGTTCCACTATACCCCAAATTTTCTATCATTTTATAAAAAATTATGGTATTTTACTTAAAAAAGGTATACTTGTTGAATATCCATAAAATATAATTTTGTATAATTTTTAACGTGTACTGACAGTTTCTAAAGTGTGATTTTATAACAGTGGTCTTAAAGGTAAATCACATGACTTACTTTTAACACTAGTATCATAAAATGAAATTGATTGACAGCATGCGTTAAAATTATACCCTAATGACGTTTGTAGAAAAAAGAAAAGAAAAAAAGAAAAGTTTAGAGACAACGGTACTGTTTAATTTGAGAAATTTTATTTAACAGAAACACAGATTTAATCGTAGTTGGCTTTTACATCCCTACTAATATTATAAATGTGAATGTAAGTTTGTTTGTTACGCTTTCACGCGAAAACTACTTAACCGATCATCATGAAACTTTGTACACATATTCTTGGAGGTATTAGAAGTAACATAGGATACTTTTTATTAAAAAAAGAATTACTTTTTACGAAAGATTTTCTATCACTCCGCGAGCGAAGCTGCGGGTAAAAGCTAGTATCAGAATATAGGACAAATAATTTGCAATAGCAGTGTTCCAAATTATGAGAATTTGGACTTAACTAAACTAACTAAACGAAAAGTGCATGACAATCAAAATTTTGTAACTAATATAATTCATAATAAATTCTCAATATTAGTTGCACCTTCTCTTATACAAATACGAGCTCGTTTAACAGAAGGCTGTTGCACTCTCCATAACATTTCAGGATTTTGTCGTATTTCATTTGCACAATAAAAAAATCCTTTCTTCTAATTCTTCTCTAGTGGTTACAGGTGTGGAATAAACAAGATTTTTCAAGTGCCCCCAAACGAAAAACTCAAGTGGGTTCATATCTGGAGTTCGGGCAGGCCAATGAATAGGTCCACCGCGACCTATCCAGCGATTAGGATACACCTCGTTTAAATGGTCCCTTACTGCAGCACTAAAGTGTGGCGGCGCCCCATCGTGCATGAATATCAGTGCATTTCTGGTTTCAAGATCAACATCTTCTAACAGTTGTGGTAATTGATGGACAAGGAAATCTAGGTAACGTTGACCATTCAGTCTAGGGAGTAACACAAATGGACCCAATAAGTAAGGATCAATAATTCCACTCCAAACATTAACATAAAATTGTCTTTGGTGCCTAGTTTCAATAATAGCGTGTGGGTTCTCATCAGACCAATAATGTAAATTATGGGAGTTAATAACTCCATTCCTCCCAAAACTTGCTTCGTCAGTATACAGAATGAATCTCGTAAACATAGGATTTTGCTCATGTCTCTGAAGAAACCATTGAGAAAACTGTACTCTTGCACGAAAATCATCAGGATTAAGAGATGCACTTTTTGGATATGGTAAGGATGAAGAAGCTGTTCTCTAAGGATTCTTGCAACAGTGGTCTTTGGAACATTGGTAAAAGAAGATAATGACCTAATGCTAACTGTTGGATGAGCAGCAACTTCGTCCAGTATATTTTCCTCTACTTCAACTGTACGTGCTGTTCGCGGGGCACCCTTGTTTGCAGTAACAGGAGCAAACTGACCTAAAGACATTAAAATTTATTTAATATCCATTTTGTTTAATAATAGTAATCGTATTTTACCAGATTCTCTTAATCTTTGATCAATACGTTCGAAAGTTTTGCGATCCGGAATCCTTCTATTAGGATAAGAATGCTGATAAAATCTTCTTGCTGCCGAAGCATTACAAAGAGTCCGCTCGTACATTAAATGCATATCAGCATATTCTTCATTGGAATACTCCATATTTTATAACAAATTATGAGTCTTAGATTTAAAACTACGTATTTGACAAGTTTGACAATTTAATTGCCTTTGGCATACTCTGACATGTCAAAGCCAACCACGATTAAATCTGTGTTTCAATTAAATAAAATATCTCAAATTAAATGGCACCTTCCTCTTTAAACGGGTTTATCTCAAAAAATATCTATTTTATGGATATTCAACAAGTATACCTTTTTTACATAAAATACCATACATTTTTATAAAATGATGGAAAATTTGGGGTATAGTGGAACAAAAATTTTTTTTCTAGAAATTTTGGTGGGGGGTGCTTTGCCCCCGGGCCCCCATAATTATTATCGAGGATTTCATATTATCACCCTAAGCAGCTTCAAAAATTATAGATCCAGCCAAAAAATTTTCAAAATTTATTGAAAAATACAAAAGTTACAGCAAAAAAATATTTTTAATTCTCAACTTTAAGAGCTAATAACTCTACAGGGTGAGCCCGGAGGAAAAAATTTTATATGAACTTGTGACATTATTTTCTCATTATCTATACATATCCGAGAGATAGCCCACCATTTCCGGGACACCCTGTATATATTATTCTTAAAAATGCAGACAAAAAGTTAAATAAAATTAAATTTCTCTGGAAAAGAAAAAAATATACGATATCATAAATACCTAGTCGATCACAGAATTTTCAGAAAATTTATGCAAGCCAGTCTTATTCCGTGAAAGGTTTGTATATTATCATATCATAATAATGAATAAAATTCTATCAAATTCCAACCTCTCAAAATAATAATTATATTTCTGTAATTTAATAAAGTAACACGTAAGTAGCGATCAATTTTTTTATTCCCTGTACTAAGTATTACATATTATTAATTGAATTCTCGTCTTTAGACTTGAATTAACTTAACTTGTAATATATTACATATATTTTTTTATTGACTCCATACTGACTCCATATTGACTCCGTGATTGCTACAATAATATCTGGGGCTAATGTACATGAACAACTTTGCTAATGTAACAAGGAAACGAAAGTGTAACAAAATGGCTTTTGGATCACATACTTTCAAAACGTATTACAAAACAAGAAAAAAAGGTAAACAGTGAACTTTTCATAGAAAAACCATAAAGGGATGCAAATTTTCTAAATGCTACTCCAAAATTTTACTATTCTGATTGTAAAAGTGTGTCCAATAATATATTTGTGGCAGAAGGATATTTGGAAATAAATACGAGATCTGTTCAGAAAATAACCGAACTTTATTTAAACTTTATTATTAATTTTACACATTACTGGCCCTTGTATTCTTCAAAGTACTTCCATTCTCAATTCACACACTTTTCCCAGCGGTGTTTCCATTTCGGGAAGCAATCCTGGATAGCTTCATGGCATTTACAGTATGTGACAAAGCTTTGATGTTATTAATAGTCTGAAAACGGCGGCGGCGTCCTTTCATCACTGATTTTAATTCCGGAAATAAAAAAAAATCGCAATGAGCTAGGTCTATCGAGTCAGAAGAATAAGGACAGTAATCTGATTTTTGACACAAAACTGACGAAACGACAAAGCTGAGTGTGCGGGCAACGTCATGGTTAATTGTCTCGCTACAACTCCCTTTCTTTAGGGATTTTTTCACGTTACCTGTAAAACTCCTTGATAGTATACGGTTCACTGTTTCACCTTGAGGCCAAAAGATCACTTTGACATTGTGTCGAATGGAGATCCCCTGCCAATCCGTTGTCATGATTGAACCTTTGTCTGAATGTCATAGCCATAAACCCACCTATCGTCTTCCGTTATAATCCTTTGAATGGATATTTTATCTTCATTGGATTGTTCAAGTAGCTCAAATGTCCATACGATTTTATTTCTGTTGTTGGGTCATCAAACGAGGAACAAATTTAGCTGCAACTCGATGCATTTTTAATTCTCAAATTTTATGACATGACCCAATTGAGATGTTAACATCTCCTGTAATTGCTCTGGCAGTCAATCGGCGATTTGCACGCACCAGATCTTTGACTTTCTGAACGTGGTAGTCATCAGTTGAAGTCGAAGGCCTTCCTGGTCGAAGAGCAACTTCAATTGACTGACGACTACTGCATCGTGAAAACCATTCGTAACATTGCGTACGACTAAGAACAGCATGCCCGTAAGCTTGTTTTAAAAGTTGAAACGTTTCCGTGAATGTTTTCCCCAGCTTCACGCATGTTGCATCCTTGTTCCAGAAAAGCGCATATTTCAATCATCACTAACAGTTAAACACGTTGCACTTAAATAACAATATCACAAAAACTAAACGAAATATCAACAATTCAAGAACATGTGGTTACAGAGGGGGTTATGCGCAACGCAATGCTGCCAACCGCATATTACTAAAAATCTCCATTAGCCCGTAATTAACAAAATTAAGTTATTTCTGAACAGATCTTGTACACCAGACTCCGATTAGATAAAACATATTTTGCTTCTTTAAAAAGTTGTGAGCCTTCAATAAAAACGTTTTACTAAGTTTTTTATGTAATTTAGTTTTACTGAAGATGAACGTATATCCATTTTTTAGCAATAATAAAGGTTATTAGAAATATCTTAAACGGTATTTTAATTATCTGCAATATTTTCTACAAGAGCACGTTGCATATTGCTAAACTGAACTGTTCTAGAGAAAAATGGATTTCAGTTTATTATACACGAAAAAATGTCTTGTAAAAAACTGCTATATTATTTTAGTTCTCTATTTTATGCAAAAACTGTTACCATAATTAATTGTAGTCATTTATTAAAAATTATTTTCGTATAATTCCGTAAAATTAATACCACTTTACGCTTTGTGTAGTAAAATATAAAGTCATTGTCCTGTTTATAATTTATATTACAATACAATATTTATTAGTATGCAGGTGTCCCAGAAGTGTAATCCAATATTTAACACTCTTGGATCAAAATAACATCATTTAGGTAAAATTGTCTTTAAATAAAAATGTTTAATTTAAAAGGTACAACGTAAACAAAATTATTGAAATAATAACACTAAAATTTTTTTACACAAACGTAGGAGCTTAATGAAATTTTCTACGAAATTCTGCAAAATTTTAAGACTTTATTAGGTTTTATTTTTCATACAATAAAGTGTATCATATAGCAAGGTCTGGTTATATTCCATAAAATACTAATAAAGTTAATATTTACCAAATTTTAAATACATTTTTAAAAATAACATTGAAATATCTTAAAAAATGGATTACCTCAAAACTTTCATTTTAAAGAAATTGTATTAACGTAACTTATTCAAGACATCCTATATAATAGAAATAATTAATTAATATAAATGGTTCAAAAGCTATGACTTAGTTTTTGGTGAAAATGCATGGGTTCATTCATGAGTATCTGCAGAATCCTGTTTTTTAAGTAGATTACCTATCATTATAGTATGTACCTTTCGGCATGAAATAAACACTCCGATTCAGATCTAAAATTTCTTCCTCGCGATTTAATTCAATGAAATAGTATAAACCGCATTAAAATGAAAACAGACCAAAGCGAAATTCAACAAATCGATTCGCTAAAACGATTTGCGGAGAATTTAGCTCCATAAAAATATCAACCACATCCACAACCCATTGTTTCCGCACGCTGAGAATTCCTTGGGAGGAATTTCTTAATTCGTACTCCCTTTCCGAATGAATAGATATTTAAATTAAATAAGAAGAGAACGGGTGTGCAAGAGGAAGAACTTAAATTCAACGACTCCGAGGACATAGCTTGAACATTAATTGAGTTTATAATTCTGTCGGTAATTCAATCAAGTTTTAGCTGCTGTAAAATTTATTCGGACGCAATTCTACAGCAATATGTTTTCTTATTAGTAAAAAAAGTTGTGAGCGTATATTATACTTTACATTCATTGAATGTCTTGCTTTCATTATAAACATATAAAAAGAAACATCCTAAAAGAAATGTTATTAATTGTTTAATTAATGTTGTTAATTGACGATTAATTTTCTTACATAGCTGCAGGTGCAAAGTCATAAAATTTGAACTCGGAAGCCTCATTTTCATATTTTATTATATTCTTTAAAATGTTACTCCTCAAATATCCCATTAGGTATTATTAGAAACAGGATCATAACGAATACTTATTCCAAAATAGTTCAATTAAATGGGCCTTTAAATCGCAATATAGTCAACTTGCCTGAATTTTTTATATAATTCGAGGTATATAATACAATAAGTGACAGTAATTTTTTTTCAACCGACTGCCAGGGGTGAAAAAAGGTAAAATAAAGGGGTGATTCAAGATAACTCAAAAGGGGTAAGAGCTAGAAAAAAAATTTTCTACGTAAAAATGGTCGATTGACTTCATTTATACTATTAACATTAACATAGTTGGGATGGCTAGAACTTACGGAATGATTTCATAAATTTAAAAAAAAATCATATCAAGCAAAAAAGTGAATGAATTTTATAATTTTTTTTTCAATCTACTCTAAAAAATGTAAACTATCGTTTCATAAAAATATTTGTTAATATTTAATAAAAAAATTATAACAATTTCACAAAGCGAACGTGATTTTTATCTTCGTCGTCGTAAAACAAAATTTCGAAAGCAACTTTTTATTATTTTAATTGGCATAGAAAAAAATTAACTATTAAAAAATTGAAATTTTTATAACTTCTTTTATTAAAAATTAAAAAATATATCTATTTCTCTGGAAAGAAAGTTTACATTTTTTTAGAGTAGATTAAAAACCAAATCATAAAATTGATTCATTTTTCTGTTTGTTATGATTTTTTTAAATTTCTGAAATCATTCTTTAACTTCTGGCCACTCTGTTGTAATTTAAAGGCCCATTTCACTGGACTAATAAATTTAATGGCAGATTGGAGCAATTCGGACCAATATGGGATTACCGCTTAAAAAAGTTCTCATTTAAAATTTCGATATATACACCTAAGCGTAATTCACGAATAATCAGTGAAAATTTTGAACCATCGGCATCGCTTGGAATTCATTCACATGATGTTCGATAAATTTCTGAAGTCAGAATTACATATAAGTTTACTACTATATATTAAAACTAGGTTTTAATAGGATATTCTGTCACTATTAGAAAACAATTTCAAAATAATAGTAATAAGGTAGAGATAATTTAATGGCACACTGAAAGAAATGCGCTGAATTCTTTATTAGAATTCTATATGCCCTTATAAGACCATTGTATACTATATGTGACAGTTAAACAGGTGAATATTGGATATAAAACGCGTACTGCTAGCACAGTTGTATAGTGACTATAAACCTTATTCTTTATTAAATTATTGTATAACTAATATACAACGTTTTTTATACCCTTTACGAAATAATAGCAATAACTGTTATTAAAGTGTTCCATATCGTTATTAGAACATCTAGTACTGGTTATAAGTTTTATAATAATAAATGTATTAAACTGTTGTATACTCTGTATGAGTTAAACACATATGACATTAAGTTTTCAAAAATTTTATTGGATAACTGTAATTACAAGCTAAGGTTCTAATGTAAACATACATAAAACATACTTTTAAGCATTAAAAATGATGACAAATCGCTCCCAAAACTGTCCAGTTTATTTTCTTAGCAACGATGCACCCGTATTTTCTTGTATTACATGAGAATTTGCACTATAACTCTTCCACCTTAAGAATGAAGCATCCCCAGAAAGGTTGAGCTTCTTTCCATATAATTTTATTTCCTCTGGTTGATTGACTTTATACCCATGCTCTTCTTTGTCACCGTTAACCTTCTGTTCCTCCATCTTATGTAAAACTTAACATCAGCGATTTCTAATAGGACCTACAAAATAATAATTTTTAAGATTTAGACAAGATTTACATTTGAAAAAACAAAACAATTACAAGCCATAAAACAGTTAGATACTTACATAATAATTTTCCATTTCACACAACGCGATATGATCATGTATCCCACAAAACATGTGCATATACTGTCCATTTTCATCAAACTAGACGTGTGTAAGTCGATGCACAGCGGACTGTCGGAAATTTTACGATTGTTGTATTTTCTCTTCTTGAGTAAAGATAATAAAGACGTTGTGGTTTTGTGTGTTTATTTTGACAATGATTGAACATGTATGGACAATAAAAGTGGACTGTATAAGATAGTTGAGTACCGTTCTGCTTCATGCATAGCATGCTACTGAAATCTTAGAAGGGATGAGCTCGTGCGGCGAACCCTAAATCAGCGGCTGGAATAGCCAGGTTTCTTATTGAGTCGGCGCACTTCGCTCTCGGGTCTGACATATGATTATTATTACAAGACTATGAATATAACTTAACAACGATCATAACCGATTATGCACCGAGAGGTGACGATCACTTAACCATTATAAGACGCGTTTTACACGTTAAAAACGGAAACATATTCAGTATAAGAACGAATAATTCTGTTAATATAATTGTTATATACAAATTCGGATACTGGTCTTTATACAACAAATCTTCCCTACTATACAATTGGAACATAAAGTCTATAACACCTAATAATGTATAAGTAATTCACTAAAACCTTTATTTCATAGATGCATAAGGTGTATTAAGCACCTTCCAGTTAAACTCATTCTATAATGACTATGGAGACGATTGCTTTTTTTTAATAAAAGTCGTATATTGGTTATAAAAGTTTTAATATGCGCTATACACATTATTCTAGATAAACAGTTTAATAAGCCCATTTCTTTCAGTGCAATATGGTTTCCGTGAGTTAACCATATATGAAATTTCATGGCCATCTTACAGCATAGAATAGTTTTTTATCAAGCTACATAACCAATAGAGTGAAATTTTCACTCTATTAGTATGAGTACAACTGAGTGAAACTATTGCATCAGAAATGAGTGAGTTTTACTCAAATCCGAGTTATTGCTAACTATCAATTGTGTGACTTTTGACTCTATTCTGAGTATATAAAACCAATTTAGAGTTGTAGAGATAAGAAAATGCGTTCGCTACTGCTGTTGCAATTTTTGACAAACTTTTTTGTTTTCGACATACGGACCTCGGACCTTTTGCATTCAACGCAGAACGGACAATCAGAAGTAGGGGTGTTGGGGAGATTTTTTAAATTATTTTTTCGATTCAACGCACTGTTTCCGAGTCGTAAGGTATTTTCTACTGTATGACGTTACACACTTCTTGTGGATATGAAAAAGAGTGAGATCACTCAGTAATGAGGACATTTACCCTGATTTAGGTACAAGTGCACCAAATTTGAGTTTACATGAAGAATTTATTTATGGAGTACCTATATTTGAGTAAAAGTACTCAGTTTTAGTTCAAATATAGTCACAAATGAGTAAAATGATCAAAATGCCCAATATTGAGTAAAAATGTACTCAATCATTTCACAGCATGGATTCACTGCGTACCTTTATTGCTTTCGCTCACACATATTCTTTGTAGTCTGAAATATTCTAATGGACCGTCACCGTAAGACAGCCTGTATAAACTGTATTTAAATCAAAGTTGCTAAAAATTTGCCAATCTTTCAGTTTTAGACATCCAAAAATACTTGCATTTGCTTCCTTTTTTGTTTAGTAAACTATGACACAGTTTTATACTGTATTTGAATTAAATTAGGCCAAGCCTTGAGGCGCTAAAACGTAAATTGCTTTTATATTTGTCAGCCAAAGATTAATATTATTTAATTAACTCTTAATTAGTGTAACTAAAAATATGCTAATTAAAAAATACTTTGAGTTCATTAAATTATCTAAAACCTTTCCTATGTAATCGATATTATACACGTCATAATCAGCAAGGTTCCAGTTCTGCAACATCAGTTTAGAACTTTGGACTAGATTCTATAAACTTTTATGATCTTCAACGTTCTAAAAGCATTTATTAAATCATATGTCTACTCAAAACTGAACTATACTCGACGGCCAAAATTATAGATAGTGATTCATCGCTAGCTCTTGGACTAGTAAGGGGGACGAAGCGTGCCGGGAACGAAAATCCATTGGCGTGTCTGCGTAAAAGGCAACAAGATATAGAAAATATTGAAAAAACATAATAAAACATAACATCTAATTTTTTTACGGTTTGCTATAACCGGCACTTTGATCAATTTTAATTATTACAGCATTTTAAAACGTCCCAGTTGTGTTTTTTTAATTTATAAATTTATTATAGCCATGGAATTAGACCCCTAGTCTACGCTTATGCTATGACGTTTCTCAGGTCGGGCAAATCAAGTCCGTTTACACCCACTAAAAAAGCATTTCCCTATTCCCTACCAAGTGCAAAAGACAGAGATAAAATATAGATCGACGTTCAGTGTAACTCAGTCTATACACGATTATAGATTCTACCGATGTGCATGGCGAGCGGCACAAAGATAAATAATATTGAACCGTATATAAATCATTTTATATTTTATACGCATTATGGTAATAGTGTTTTTATATTATGTATTAGTCACTCTTTATAATTTCGGCCGCCGAGTATAGATAAAAAATGGTCAAGGGGGACCTAACACAAATATATTCTTGCTCATTGAAGCAGCCAATTTCGCTTTAATAATTAATTTCCCATATTCATTGACTTGCTAATTTGATTACATCCCTAGTATACGTATTTCACAATAAATATAAATGATTTAGATATGTAGATTTGTTTTGATTTCAATTAACTAGCAGCTTATGATTTTTTTAACAGTTAACTAAAGGCGTCTTAATTGTTTTTTCGTAAGACAGATGGCACTCAGTTTTAGTTCAAATACAGTCACAAATAAGTAAAATGATGAAAATGCCCAATATTGAGTGAAAATGTATTCAATAATTTCACTCAATGGATTCAGTCCGAACTTTACTGCTTTAACTCATACCGAATTTCTTACTGTGTATATTCATCAACATCAGAAACCTATGTATACAAAAAATATCTAAGCTCACGGACAAAACTACTTACTGCTGATATTGCAGTAAACAGCTACTTTACTTTTGTTTTCTTATTTCTTCTGGATTTTTCTTTATTTCCAGGTAAAACTTGGCTGATTTTGTTTCTGTTTTTTCTTTTATATTTTATTATTCTTTCATCCCATATTTCAATTCACTCCTAACCTGATTTTACTTAAATTTTTGTTTTATAGATTTTACAGTTTCATCAAGTCAACTGTTATCTTTCTGTTTCAAAGCGATGTTAGCCCTTACATGGGTTAATCGAGACTGACCACGGGAAATTATGATAACAAATTAATATCAAGGACTTTTCTAGAAATTTTATGTTTATATTTATACTAAATTTGTATTTAAATCAATACAACACTTCTCAAACTTTGTTTTGATATACAACTGTCTTTATTACGTTTAGTTTTTAGTTAGTTTATAGCACCTTCACTTTCACTTCTTAATAATTAAAATTTTCACAACTATTTTTCTTAGATAAATTAATACTGTCTACTTACAACTACTATTATACAAAACTTACAACTATATTTCCAAGTTCGTGTCTTTTATTCTCAAATTTCATACTTTTTATGTCAAGACGTCTCAAGTTTTATTTATTTTTTATATTATTGCGGAATGCCGAAGCAGTTTTTATTGAAATTGTGTACTGATAAGCCAATTGAAACTGTTTTAAGGCGCCTTTATTTATTTTTTAAAATTTATTTATGAAGATTTTGGTTTTTACCAGGTATTGAATATTTTGGAAAATCTGATCAAGATTCAGTAATGCAATTTATGTTCAAAACCTTATTAAAATTAAATTCAACCTTTTGCTCTCTGTTCAATATTATTTTTTTTTTACAAAATAAGTAGATAACTTTTTGAGTTTTCTGACACTATCTGTCAAACTTTTTATTTGAATTTTTATTTGAAATAAACTATTTTCTGACTTTAATTTCAATTTTCATGTATTATTTTAGCTTATTAAAAGCAGTAAATAAGAAAAAATATTTATATTTTAAGAAACACTTTATCCTACACAACAGTAATTAAGTGTTACACTTTACTATTAATTACCAACTCAAGTTAATGACAGCAAAGTTTTCTTGTGACATATATCTCTAAGGCAAATAAATTATGTAAATGAAGTAGAACACTGAAGTATCAAAATACAACTTTAATAGCACAGCTACAACTAAAAATTATATTAATAAAGTACCTCTGACAAGTTCACCTTGCATGAGATGGAATTCCTAGTATTAACAAGCAATGATTCGAGGTACATATACATACAATTCAGAGAAATTGAATTAATCAGAAACCACATCTTAGTCACTTGGATTTTCCGTTTGAATTCTGATGTATACTCGGATACATACCAATTACCTCTTATTAAAATTCTAATTCTGTTAAGTGGTTATATTAATTACCTAAAATCCTGCCGCAAATAAGTAAAATCAAAAAATATTTTAGCAACTATAAAAATTAAAATAAAATAATATGAACTGTGCACTAATATTTCCGACACTGCATTACTCATTTTCTATCTCCACATTACTCAAGGAAAGTTCCTCAACGTGGCGCATATCAAGAAAGGAACCGGTTGCATTGCATTACATACAAAGTCCTCAGACATCAGGTTCACCTGTCTGCTCTTCTTGTTGGTTTGCTAGCCGACGTTCCTGGAATAATCTGACGAACGGGCTTCACTGCATAATCTTCTGCATTTTATCTATCTTCAGATACAGAGGTAGTAAATGGATCATGTCACGGTCATTAAAATATCAAACACGACGAGGCGGAGTCGGCTGTTTCAAATTTAAAAGCGTATAAATTGTGGTGAAAAAAATTGGAAAAGGTAACACAAAACGTAATTACTAATCTTCAGAAGCTGTGCATTCATATTAAACGTTTTCAGAAAATAAAAGACTAACAAATTTATAAAAGCAAAAAATAACATTTGTTGTGGTTCTATGATAATTAAATTAAGTAACAAATAACTTAGTATACTTCTAGGCAACAAAGTTTGTCACAAAAAACAGATTATCTCTGAATTAAATTTGTTAGATTGGCAACGAAAATTAAAAGAGAAACCTCAGTTTTCCCCATAATCTCACATTATTATTGTTACTAGTAAGATAATATACTATACATACTATGAATTTGTAACTTCGTATTATTCAAGAATAATAGAAGATGCAGTCCATTTCCCTACTTGTACGGTGATCGATTGAATCACATCAACATTCAACGTGCAAATTCAATGGCATAAGATCTAAATCAATAACTGCATCGAATTAAATGTGAGACAAAATAGATGTAAACGATTTTCCAAATATCCGACTGTCCAAATCTTCATAGTACACTGAAAGAAATGCGTTTTATTCTTGTGTGACAGTTAAACAGGTGAATATTGGATATAAAACGCGTACTGCTACCACAGTTGTATAGTGACTATAAACCTTAGTCTTTATTAAATTATTGTATAACTAGTATACAACGTTTTTTATACCCTTTACGAAATAATAGCAATAACTGTTATTAAAGTGTTCCATATCGTTATTAGAACATCTAGTACTGGTTATAAGTTTTATAATAATACATTTATTAAACTGTTGTATACTCTGTATCAGTTAAAAACATATGACATTAAGTTTTCAGAAATTTTATTTTATAACTGTAATTACAGGCTAAGGTTCTAATGTAAACATACACAAAACATACTTTTAAGCATTAAAAATGATGACAAATCGCTCCCAAAATTGTCCAGTTTATTTTCTTAGTAACGATGCACCCGTATTTTCTTGTATTACATGAGAATTTTCACTATAACTCGTCCACCTTAAGAATGAAGCATCCCCTGAAAGGTTGAACATCTTTCCTTCTAATTCTATTCCCTTTGGTTGATTGACTTTATACCCATGCTCCTCTTTGTCACCGCTAGCGTTCTGTTCCTCCATCTTATGTAAAACTTCCATCAGCGGTTTCTAAGAGGGCATACCTACAAGATAATAATTTTTAAGATTTAGACAAGATTTACATTTGAAAAACAAAACAATTACAAGCCATAAAACAATTAGATACTTACATAATTTTCCATTTCACACAACGCGATATGATCATGTATTCCACAAAACATGTGCCTATACCGTCTATTTTCGTCAAACTAGACGTGTAATATTCGTAAGTCGATGCACAGCGGACTGTCGGAAATTTTACGATCATAACCGATTATGCACGGAGAGGTGACGATCACTTAACCATTATAAGACGCGTTTTACACGTTAAAAACGGAAACATATTCAGTATAAGAACGAATAATTCTGTTAATATAATTGTTATATACAAATTCGGATACTGGTCTTTATACAACAAATCTTCCCTACTATACAATTGGAACATAAAGTCTATAACACCTAATAATGTATAAGTAATTCACTATAACCTTTATTTCATAGATGCATAAGGTGTATTAAGCACCTTCCAGTTAAACTCATTCTATAATGAGTATGGAGATGATTGCTTTTTTTTTAATAAAAGTTGTATATTGGTTATAAAAGTATGAATATGCGCTATACACATTATTCTAGATAAACAGTTTAATAAGCCCATTTCTTTCAGTGTAATGTCTTGTCCGTCGCGACTCGAATACCACTTAATCATTATCCAAAAATCCCCATTCACCCCCAATATCTTTAATTATTAATAGCTTATAATTCCGTAGAAAATTCTTCTAAATATACTTCTCATGTGTTGTTGATACTTAAATTTTGACAAACCTTAGCACCATATGTCTTTCATTCAACCAACAAATTTTAGTTATCGATGTACGATACTATTATTAGTTCTAAATACTATTTTCGTCATACTGCAATCTCTGTCTCTTCTACTAGCATACGCTTTCAAGTTCATTTTATGTAACGGAAATTTATTTCGTGCACAGTACACAGTAAAACTTTTCTAGATAATCTAGAAACGTCTTCGTTTTCTGCGACTGCCGTTTGAACTTTCTTTAGTGCTGCAAGTTTATTTTTAAAATAAAATCTGTGAATCTTCTTACGGATCGCATATTCATTGTCAATTTAAATTTTTTCCTATCCGCTTTTTGCTATTTTAAGGTTTCACACATGAAAAACATTTCTGACATACTGTTAGACTTGCATATTTTCACATCACTCACTGACATATATGAATGCGTTTCATGCTAGAATTTTCTTATACACATTGTTTGTTTGTTTCTGTGTTTGTTCTTGATTATCAGATTCGCTGTTAACATCCGTACACGATTCGAATTTTAACCAAACTTATTGAAATGACTAAAATGTGAAAATAACACGTCTTTTTCACTTGTACGCTTATGAGATGCACTGACGCATAAGCTGAAAACTGTGACAGGACGGGATTTCAATAAGTCAAACTTTTATAGCCCAAGTCGTCTCTCGAAAACGATAAGTAAAGATGGAAAAACATGCTTGTAAAGATAGCGCATAAGATTTTATTGGAACGCTATGCGAAATAAATTAAAAAATAACACTTCTTCAGGTGCACATGAAATTCCTACACTTATTCTAAAAATATATAAATTTCATTATCTCGCCTCTTACCCATCTTGTAAATCTTTCAGTGCCTAATTTCCTAAGTCTTTAAAAATAGGCAAGATTATTCCAGTTTTTAAGAAATCTGATCCCTCATTGATGGAAAATTACAGACCGAAAACAATAACGTCCTGCTGCTCTAAAGTATTTTATGAAAAGGCTTATGAACTTTGCATTCAAATATAGGATTTTCTCTGATAATCAGCATAGTTTGCTGCCTAGAAAATCGACGAATAGCGCAATGTTCGCGTTTTATGTAAAATTGATCAATTTCATAGAGGCAGGCGAGTGCCCTGTTGGGATCTTCTGTGATGTTAGCAGGGTATTCGACTGTGTTAAACATGATCGTCTCTTGGACAAATTACATTCAGATGGTTTCCGCGGTGTTGCATTGAATTGGGCGAAGTCATTTTTAGAAAACAGAAGTCAAGACGTAAACATTAGTTTGACAGAACAATTAATGTAATTAAATCGTCTTACAAAACCATTGCCGCAGGAATCCAGCAAGGGTCAATGCTTGGCCTTGTTCTTTTCTTATTGTACAGGGTGTGGCGTGTACGTGTTCCTAACGATATTTGTAATAGAAAAGTCTCATATGAAAAAGTTATATTTTTGCGCTTTTTTTCATTAATTATTATAGTTCAATTATGGATCAAAATATTTTCTCTGGAACGGTCCTGTCCGTGTGCCGTACGATGAGTTACATGCTGTAGACCAGCCGCGTAAACAAATCTTCGTTGAAAGGTATTTTATTATTATAATAATTAATAGTAATTACCATCTTAAATGCATTGTTAGTGCAAGACTTCGCAAACAAAACCACATACGTAAGCATGTGTAGTTGCCAACTGCGTGCACTAAACAAACTCCATTAAAAATGGAACAAAATGAAATAAAATTTACCATTTCTAGAAGAAAATGTTGAAATTGACCCTTATGAGCGCGGATTTTCCCAAATTCCAGGTATTCCCCTAATTGTGTCAACAGCTTCAAGTATACGGTGTCGCAATTCTTCCATCGTAGCAATTGGAGTATTGTAAACCAATGACATCAAGTGACTCCAAAGATAAAAGTCCATTGGATTTACATCGGGTGACCGAGGTGGCCATGGCACAGGACCAAAGCGTCCAATCCATCGCTGAGGAAACATTTAATTCAAAAGTGTCGTTACTTCTCGAGTACTGTGTGGAGGAGCCCCAAGATAAAACATGCGTGCCCGAACTTGTAATGCCAGATCGTCCAATAATTCAGGCAACCGGTTATCCAAAAAGTCAGCATATGTTCGTTCATTTAGTCGCCCTTCAAAGAAATAGGGACCCACAAGTAAATCGCCAGCCCAAACATTTACCGAGAACCTATGTTGAAAATGAGTTTCCCTAATCATGTAAGATGCGATGTATGGTACGAGATGAGGTTCCTACTTGCTGTGCGAGTCGTCGAGTACTAATTGTGGGGTCTTTGTCAAGATTTTCCAACACTGCATCTTCAACATTAAGGTTCACTTGCTGATCACGTCCTTCTGCTCGAGGAATAACACTTCCCGTATCTCGCAGCCGCTGAACGCACTGTATTTGCACATGCGGGGTGACGTTGTGGCCATCGTTCCCGGTACAACCTAGTCGCCGCGATGCCCAAGTTTGTTCTAGGTTGCGTTATGGGATATGTTTTTGGAGAATGCCTACTGATGCACCTGACGTATTTGTTGTTCTTATCTTGTGGATCTTTGCAGGTATTAACAAAAATTGTTCTTGCAGAGGCCTGTTTAAGAGTTTTAAGATTCTGACTCTGATAAACTTAGAGATGTGTGTATATATTTTCCAAAATAAGGGCAAATATTTATTACATCATCAAGTACATGAATATAATACTCTTAAGACATTGTTCAGATTTCTATATACCGTGTAGTAATTATGTTGTCTCTACTAAATCCTCTCATTATTTAGGATTCAATATTTTTATTAACCTTCCCAGATTTGTTACAGAAGCTCGAGACTTTAATGTTTTTAAAATTAATCTTATGATTTTTTTGTGTAATAATGTTTTTTATACACTTGATGAATTTTTTCATTCAATATGTCTGTCTGCTGTAACCTAAATTTAGTGTTTGTGACTATTGCTAGGTACATGTATTCATACATATTTGGAAAAATAAAAGCCCTCTGTTTATTATTTTGACACCGGGGTATGGTTGAAATTGTATTCTTTCATTATACTTTCATTACTTTCATTATTAATATTTTATTTATAGTAAATTCTTGTTAAGTCTGTATGTGCACAACATATTTGTAGGCACTCAAAAATGAAATTATTGTTTCCTTCTTTTCTTTTACAGCATGCCATAACTGTAATTTAATGTGTCACCAACTATGTGAGATTTGTAATAAATAAGCGGTTACATGCATATTTTTGGATTTTTTTTTAGATAATTCAAGGGTACAATTAGATCTAATCAACAAAAACTGTCCGGATCTGATAATTAGCTGTATTTAAACCATTTCCTTATATTTTATTATTAATTCTGACATTTCAATTTCACCTAAACAATACGCAAGCAGAAAACCGACTACCTGCCACATCAAAAAGAGTAACGAACCGAAGTGCAATTTGTGCGACCTTAGGCACTCTCGAATACAGTAAGCCATAAAATTAAGTATAACAGAGGCTTGTTTTTTATGTCAACAAAAGAACATTTACAGGTGCGCTGAATAGCACTAAGAGTCGTAAACCCTTTAAATCAACTGGTGGAATGAGGTGTTGATGGCCAGAAACTCTTTGAGCCGCTGCTAGAAGTATGGCTCGTAGGTCGTAACCGTACGGTGAGTTTGCTGTAAAGCATAACTTTGAAGATGCTCAGATTCTCATCAGCGCCGAGGTCGTAATCTTAATCATGGCCCTCTCATCAACGGCAGCCGCCGGGCGATCTCCGTTTTGGGGCCGGAATGTTAAAATGTTACGAAAGGACATTTGATCATAATGTTCATAATCATAGTTGTTTAACTTTGGACCAACTTTAGAGCTTTTTTTTCATTTTGTAGGTAATTGTCTGAACTTTAAGAAAAATATATGCGAAATGGATGCGAATCGATACCACGTCTCCATGTCTTGACAAAGCCCAATCATTTTTTTTAATTTGATTGCTTGACGCGTTACCTGGATCGCCCCGATTTTTTTCGAAAATAACATAGACCATCGTAATGTGCACTTTCTAACAAGCAGTTCGAAAAAAAAATTTTTTTGACCGAGTTATGCCATTTTGAAGTTATTCGTACGTTTTTAACGAATACCGCTAACATCAACGCGATACGTACCTCGAGGATGTTGCTGGCTGAAGTTTACCATCATTTTGACTCTGAGAAGGGTCGATTATGTAAACCATGTGTGAAATTAGGGACCCTGTGGCCTCAGTATTTTCTAACACCAAACCCTATCTAATGAAAGATAATGCATACCCCCATGTTGCGGGGATAACTCATGACTTCTTGAAAGTAAACAATATAGAGTTATTGCCTCATCCAGGTAACAACCCAGAGCTCAATACCATTGAGCATGTATGGAGTATGATGGGTAGGAGATTACGTAATTTGGAGATGGTGGCAGTATTCATTAAAAACATAGGAATAACTTCAAAATGGCATTAATCGATCAAAAAAAATCATAGACTTGATTTTTATTTAAATTGCTTGTTAGAAAGTGCACTATACCATGCTATTTTTATGATATTTTCTAAAAACAAAAATCTGGGCGATCCAGGTAACGCGTCAAACAAAAAAAGCTTGGGCTTTATCAGGATATGGAGATGCGGCATGGACTTGCATCCATTTCGCATATATTTTTTACAGTACAGATAATTACCTACAAAATGAGATCATGAAAATTGACGAAGCTATGCGCAGCGCATTAGAAAAATGGAAAAAAGGTTCGACGAAAAATTTTGTTGCAATAATTTTATTGGGAAATGAATAAAATCCAAAAATCCTCTAACTAATATTTTCCTTAATTTCTTTTTGTTTAAGAAAGGTTTATAAATGTATATGACACCAGCCTCGCGAAGCTTTCGTACTCGCCCAGATCTCTTCTTTTCAGGTACAATTTTCTTAGTTCGCTGGCTTCAGTGGCAGTTATCAATGGTTGAATAATCTCTGGTCTAGACCTATAAGTTTTGACTTTTTTAGACCGTTCATTACATAGAGTCTAGATGAATGACAACCAGAGATTGGTTTAGATTTATCCGTTTGGATGTTTTCCGATAAGCAGCATCTCTTCTACTTGCTTGTAGCTTCCTGTTCTGTGTATAATGCTTTGTCTGTTTCTTCTGTAGTCAATCTGTTCACAAAGTTCCAGCTCTTAACAGATGACAACCAGCCCAGAAATTGTTTAATCAAAATCTTTACGAATCTTATATTCTTCAATCAACAGTGTCTTGTTAAAACTTCCTGCAATTTTTCAGTGCCTATCCTTGCTCATACTTAGCACTTCATTAGTTACTTACTACGAGGGAACAGTCAATCTTTTCTTCGAATGAGTCTGCTCTGGTCTAAAGTCTCAGTATTTACAATGTTCAGATTCACGTGTTTTCGATTTTTCCGTATTGTAACTAGTCCAACTATTACATATGCTGTTCCCACTGTATCCCATACAGCTAGAATAAGCTTATGTTGTCCGATACATATGCAGATCAGGAGAGTCCGTAGTAGGAGTGACAAAGACAGGAGAGCTTCATATAGTTGGGCAGGTATCTGTTAAGCAATGTTAAGGCGGGTATCCATTTGTGTCAAATGCCCCGTAACGTAACACCGAACTTGTTACGTTACAGCTACTGGAGACGGAAAATTGTTGCATGTTACGTGTAACAAATTTGACACGCTTAACTAATCCGGGACGAACCATCAGTTGTCGGTTTTTAGTCGTCGCATCAAAGGGATGCAACAGTACTTTCTGCCACATGTTGAGACGGGGTTACCCTTTTGGCCGTAACGTTGCCTATTGCACATGTGATTTTGTCTTATTTTTTGTTTCGTCAGTCTTTTGTATATGGTCTGGGATCAGTCTGTTTTCTGTAGTGACTAGGAAGAGTATGTTTTTCTGCGTTTGTGCCGTGGAGTGGAGTAAATAAAAGATTTCCGGAGATTTCCGCTTCTTATTCTTCAAAATTGTATGATGAATAAAAATATATAACGCTGCTGCTAATTGCAATAGCAGTGACGAATCGATTATTGCAGTCAGGTTCATACTGCGAGTTTAGGTTCCTATGTCGTCTCGTAACCTTATTTTGTTACGTTACGGAATGAATGATACGACCAAAACCACACATACTTTCGCAGCAAACCGTGCCACCTTTTGCAACAGGCCGTAACATGTTCGTTGTTACGTTACGGAGCATTGCCACAAGTGGATACCCACCTTTATGCATTTCGATGTTCACCGTTCTACGTCCATACACAGAATGAGCTCCGATACTGACCTGGTAACGTTGCCACTGCGTATTTGAATCTCGCGGACAAAATGAATTTGGTCAAGATTTAGAAAGCTCTATTATGCCAGCGCAATGTATATTAAATCTCATTCTACCTCGTTCTCTATTCAAGATTCAAAAGTTTTATGAATGTTGAATTTTGTAATCATTCTGTCAATTATTTTTTTGCTATATAATATTACTGATTGATTCACAAAATAAAATATACATATTCAAATTTACAATACACAATTTTTTTTATTCGAAACCAAGTTTAGATATATTTCAGGAAATACTTTAAAAAGTCCAGCGTATTGCACATAATTTTTAAACAATTATGGTGGTTAATTTGATATCACCATTATATAATAAATAAATTAAACTTGAGTGTAATAAGTGAAAATCTCATAGGAAAATATTTTTCATAATATATTTTCACTACAAAAGAAGTAACTTTTCCATTATTCAATGTCCCTTCCCTTGAAGGTTGCCGCACTACATTCGGGCCTGTCACAACAACCTCTTAATGTCAAAGTATTCAGACTGGCATTTTCTCATAAGAGGGCGTCTTTGTGTGCATTGTATAGTTTCAACAATGAACGAACGAGCAGCGGGTGGTATACGAGGGTGCAAGGAAATTAATTAGTTGTAAACTGAAGACTTCGGGCGCGGCGTCAGAATTTGTAACATTACTTGACATGATGAACAAAGTCATTACCAGATTCCAAAGCTCATTATGGCTTGAATAACTTTGGTTTCCGTTCGATAATATTAAAAGGCAAAATTCATGTAAGGAATGTTGGTGCTTGAAATTTAATTAATAATAACTTGTTAATAAATAATATCTTTTGATACAATTTTAATATACTGACACATATAACATAGATCTAGATAAAGGAATAAAAAAGTAGGTACATATTATTATCTATGTTAATCATCATATATCCTTAAGGATCTGCATGATGTGAAATAATGACATGTTAAATATACAGGGTGTCCGGAAATTATGCGTCAAGACTTCAGGAGGTGATTCCTCACAAAAATTAGGGTCACAAAGTCCTATAACAATTTTTCGAAAACTCAATAGGTATTAACGGAGATAAAGGGTGTCAAAAAAAATTATTTTTTTTAGTTTTTCATAGATAACTTTTTTATTTGTGATTTGATTTTTTCCAAGTCTTTCCTACTAGTGCACTTGTAGATTTATGTTCCAAATATGACGCAAATACTCCAGTGCCAAACGGCCTAACCTGACCTTAATCTTCGATCTATGGCTCACAACTTTTTTGCTTTCACCGCTTTATAAATTTGAACAGCACCATGTTAAAAAGTATCAAAAATTATTTAAAAAAGTATCTCTTGTTGCGATACAATAAAATGAACCGTTTCTGAGAAAAACGACTTCAAACATTTTCATGTGTAATCCCCCACAGAGAAACATTTTCCAATGTTGAAAGACGGGCTCGAGAAACAGGCAAGTTTTTCAGTAACAGTCGAAAACGTGCTATTGCAATCAGGGCACAAAACGAACTTATTTTGAATACAATTGAAGATGACCCACACATTAGTACTAGAATTTTATCTCGACAAACTGGTGTATCGAACTTCTGTGCACCGAGTGATCAGACGTATAATCTACTACACCCATATCATATCCAAAAAGTGCAAGAATTGTTACCGAATGATTTGGTTAAACGAGTGAATTTCTGTCAGTTTATTTTACATAAAGGCATTAATATTCAAAACAGAATTCTCTTTACTGATGAAGCTTGTTTCACCCACAGAGGTATTACAAATTTACATAACTATCATAAGTATTCCGATATAAATCCTCGACATTTCCAATGCGAGTTTAAAATAAATGTTAGAATCGGTGTTATTGATCGATATTTAATTAGTTATTTTACCAAATCAACTAAATGGCGAAACTTATTTATAATTGCTCCAAAACAATCTCCTGGATCTACTTGACTAGATGCCACTACAACTCACACTGGAACATTGGTTTATGATGTATGCATGATGACTTTTTAAACCACCAGTATCCAAATAAATGGATTGGAAGAAGAAATAATTGCTCACAAGTTTGACCTTCACGATCACCAGACCTCAACAAATGTGAGTTCTTTCTTTGGAGAACGTTAAAAGAATTTGTCTATTCCTCGCCAGTTACCTACATCTCGAGCAGAATTGTGGACAATAACAACACAACGGCTCGAACAACATTATTAACTAATTTATTATTACGCGACAGCGTACCTAGATTCAGGGAATGCGCGCTCCATAACAAAATTTGGAATGACTTTATCCATTACTAAATTTAATTAACTAGCCCGAGTCACCAAAACTAAGTCGACTGCTCAATATGGAACATAAGGAAGAACTGACTTTTTCGAGATCTTTCCCGAATTCGACACTTCGCTTCGACACGCCCATTTCGTGGGTCCAGAAGTTTCTGTTCTTATCTTATTGGCGGGAACGCTGAATGTCGGGATGGTTTGGCATAACTATGCCATGTTAATAATTGTCTAATGGACTAAATTTACAATTATATAAATAATTATGTTACTTACAAGTAACCCTAGCCTGCCTCAAGCGACTCCGTGTAGCAAATACGGGACGGATTAGTTGATCTCATTTAATTTACTCTTATAGCTTGGAAAATCCGTCAAAAAACCAACTACTTAATCTGTTACTTTCTTTTCCAATTACTATCAATTTACAATTTTATTTAATTCTACTTTGGAACCTCTACGCTCTTCTCGTGATTTCGTGCGTTATTAAAAATATGGGTGTCTACGCTGGCGCCTCCCAGATGCAACAGGTGACTGTCACATGGCCCCGACTCTAAGTGAACTTGTTAAAAATATTGCTAAATTTCTCCGAAGGACGACGCTACCTACTTGAAACTCTTAACTTTCGATAATTTGTGTTGACTGAAATATTTTACTTTTTGGCCCATCCGTTCCGAGAACTAATAAATAAATTACTATGCGTCCCGGCTTTTGTTACATTATGCATGAGAGAAAACGGTGATCATTTTGAATAATTTCTATAACTTATTAGTGCAAATTATTACTCGTGTTTTTTTGAAAACGACAAAATTTTTTGAAAACCAACAAGAGCAAGAGAAAATGTAGAATTAAATTCCCCATAAAATAAAGTAAAAATTTTTTAAGTTCGCGAACGGGATAAAAATTCTGTCACATTTTAATGGTGCATCATACCTTGTCAACCCTTTAAAATGCTTCCATTAAAAAGACAATAAGTCTTTTCTCTTTGGACGTCATACTCAATTAAATAGCCTACCTAAAATATCCGAAAACATTTATAACGGCTAAGTTTCTATAATAAATATAAAAACAAATTCCTTCATAAATGATTGCAAGCCACGTGACCGCCGAGCTTAGGCAACCAACATTGCATGACTGGTACTGTCAACTAAAAGTCCCTAACTCTTAGCGTCATCAATATTAATGATTTATTTACAATGCGCCTACGCTCGAAATAATGCGATTGCTGATTGTTTGAATAAATTCTACTGAAAAATTACATCAATTGCCAGCCACATTATTGGTCAAATGAATTGTAATCATTTATGAAGGATACCTCGAATTCCAACTTATTCGTCAGTAGAGTGAGATATTTTCTTACTGTATCCATCTTGTCCTCAGATTAGAGATCTGCAAATTTAGTTTTATTAATCGAGGCCTAAATTTTCCAAATTTTGTATTGTTATAGGCAATTAATAATTTAATAGGAAGTATCAGTATGTATTTATGTAGTATCAGTATAAATAATTAATATAAGAATTCTCCTTATTTATGAATAAAATAGAGATTAATATCTGCTCAAAGAATGCGCTCCATGAAATGGTCATTGTTCTAAAGAGCCGCACGGGGTTGTTGGCGTAATAGATCGTGTATAAAGAAATGCCCTTAGCGAGAAACGGGTGAACGACCGGTTTACGGTCCTTACTGCTATGATCGTGCTATAATTTGTTATGCACCTACATACATAAACTACTAGCGTCCCAATACAATGACCTATTAAGGTGACTGTCGGCAAGACGAATGGCGACTCACTTTCATTGTGCTGCGAAATCTGTGCTCCAGCAAAGGGAGTCCTTCTTTATAATTGATTATCCACAGTCTAGAACAAGTGCAATATGTAGGGCATTCAAAACGAAACATATTTAATATTTTTGTAATACGTATAATACGTACAAAACACCTAAATATTATGGAAATATAAAGTCATTAATTTTTAAATTATGCTTGTTCCTTTTTGTCAGTCTTTTTGTTTCCTATGTTCCCTTTTTTTGTTTTACACAGGTGTAATATCGACCAATCTGATCGATTTTATCCCAAAGACAATAATTAGTGAATACAGACGATTAACCCTATGTTGTATAAACATTGACTTCATATCAAGATTGAAATTATATGAAAAATAGTTATGTACACCATAAAGGAGGTAAGGCTGGCAATAGAGTCCGAGACTGGTAAATTATACTTAACTGGTGCGTGGTGTATAACATGTTATCTGCTCCCACAGTTCTTTATGGTTCATGAAATAAAGTAATAAAGATTAGGTTTTATTTTTTCACATTTCTTAATCAATTCATTTTGGCATTATTCGAAATCTTGCAAAGTCGCCTTGGTTGTTTGGATTTTGTCATTTATAAGGTGTTTATAAACAAAGCTACATAAAAGTTGAAATTTTGGTGGTTTTGAAATTTTATTTCTAAATGAGTGATGATGAAATAGAAAGTGCAGCAAATGCTGCCTGCGAATTTTTATTGCTCAAGAAGTCGAAAGTGCGCTACGGACGAGCATATAGAAATTTCAGAGAATGGTGTAAGAACAAAGCAGAAGCATTCCGTTCTGATGAGTTATGCAAACTTACATTATTGGAGTTACAATTCCAGATTCTAAAAATGGTATGTCACGTACGTTTACAATTACTTCTCGTCTGGGTTCAGTTCACCTAGAAATTCTCAAGAAATATATCAAGATTAGATTGGAAATTAAAACTGAAATTTCACGCTTTTTTATGCGCTATCAAGCAGGTAGATGTTACAATCAAATAGTCGGCAAGAATACCCTTTCTATGATTCCTAATAATATTACAGTTTTTGAGACTAGAACATCCTGAAACATATACAGGCCATTCATTCCGAAGAACATCGGCAACGTTACTGGCTAATACAGGAGTTGATGTATTAGCTATCAAGAGATATGGTGAGTGGAAATCAGCCACAATAGCAGAAAGTTATATTGCTGACAGTTTAAGTAACAAAAATGAAATAGCCAGCAGGATTCTTTACAATGCTCCAGGTTCTAGTAGTACGTCGCATCATGCTGTTTTAATGGATCAGTCAGATAATATCGAGCCTCCGATAACTGAAATGGAGCGGTCAAATCATTTTGAGGAAAATGTGACAATTAGTATACGCGAGGGAAATAATTATTCAGATTTTATAGATGTTACTAAATGTAATAACTGTACAATTACGATAAATATTCATTCATAATAATTAATAAAATGTAATGTTCAACAAATATTTATATTTATTTATTCATAAAATATGCATTTATAACTCGAAATCGCTTTTTGGAGTTACTTCTCTTACCTCCCGTTGACCATAGCAACTTCCGCTTCTACGGTAAAATCTACTTACCTCCTTAAAAACAATGTATTAATAAGTCTATTTACTATAGTGGGAGCAGATAAACGACATTTGACTTTCAATAAAAATAAAGGTTTACGCCTTAAAAATCAAATCAGTTGAAATTTGTCAAAAATTTTAAATAATGTCAAGTATTCTTCAAATTTTCAAAAAAGGAATTTACATAACACCGCAGATTTTATCAAGAATTTTAACGCAAATCAGAAACTTAAAATGTTAGGAAACTTAAAACTAATTTCATCAACACCTAACCTAAAAATTTCTTATTTAACCTAATTAATATACTTTTTTACCACTTTTTATGTTTTAAGTGCCATATTTCAAGGGTATCTTAATTGGATGCAAATAATTTAGATACCTACAATTTTGCGGAAGATAGTCCTTTATATTTTCCTCTGTGTCGGAAATATGAATAACGAACAATTTACTAAAAAATATACTACTTGTACAGAATTTTTAGGTGCATACTTACTTTAGGCTTGTCGTTTCACAAAAATATTATTTTTCCATTTATTTATTTACAAAAGAAATCAAGATTTCTTCGGTAAATAAATTGAAATTTATATTAATAAACATTTTCTTTGGTAAAAAAATAAATGTTTTTTTGATACTTTTCTTGTTTTAAATTAAATTCTTAAATTATTTAAACGACTTTTAGAAAAGAGTATCTGCGTCAACGGAATTTTTGTAAATATAAATTTATGATTAGAGAACGCATACTTTGAACTTACTGTCGTTTAGTCAACTAAGTCTGTTGCATTAAAATCACTGTTTACATTTTCACTCAATTTTCTGACAATAAATTAATTATTTTTGCTAACGGATGTGGCCGAATAGTTGCAATTTTTCTATCAAATTTCTTACTCCTAAATCTGTTATCTACAAGTAGATATTTTATGAAATCCTTATTAGAATTCAGAAACAATAACATTGTTTGCCTATTTTAAAGAATGGATACACTATTGGTGAAAAATGCAACGATTCTTGACAGCCTCTAAAATATGAACTTGTTTCTCAATATTCCGATACTCCCTTAAATGACAGAAATATAAAACGGTTTATTAGTTCATTTTTACATAAAAGAGAGAGAAATATCTACAGTTCTTTGTATTTAGAAAGTTGTACAAGGAGAAATATATGCTCCTAAGTCGTGGACATAAATGATCTTGATGAAAACTTTAATAAATGAAAAATTCATTTATTAAAGTTGTTTTTGAAATTTAAAAATATCTAAGTATCAATTGTCGATTTAATCATAAATTAAATTTTATCAGAAATTAATGATGTACTTAATTTTGTTATGAAAATTATAATAAAATTTAATTATATCAATATCTTTAACACGAAAATACTCATCACAAAACTCTCGTAAATCAACTTCTTTGATATATGTTTGTATTTAAGTTTATAGGTGATAGCAAGCATACCACTTCAACAAACATGAGTACGTACAGATGGAAATAAAAATATATCTGTACGAGATCTGAAATGTATGCAGGAATGTTTCCGTATCCGTATCAGTCACAAGAATAAAGTTCTTGATATGGAAATGAATAATGATAAACTGCGGGAATCTGAGGTTACTATGTGTGACACTTCTTGATGGAAATGTCTACGAGATATCGTCGCCTCATAGAAATAATCTAAATAATATTTTGTTTACGATTTCTAGCTGTCAATATGTATAGTGTTTCTCCTCAGCCATTTTGTTTTGATCCTTATTTAGTTTAACAAACATGAAGTGTATGTTCAGACCCAACAGATCAGTGAGGAATATCAAACATTTTTTATGAGAGTTTAATCTTCCTTAATACATGTGAAAAGTGTAATGCTTTCAATTTTTGTTTATGTTTTTTCTTAACATCTCCTGTGCGGAAGTACATTTGAAGCGTTTGTTTTGCAATTCGTCATTATTGGTTACATTTATTAACCATAATGAATGGGAAACTAGAAACGACATATCTAGAGACAATAATGTGCAATTATAAAAACTTATTACAGAAAAATGTACATAAATTATTTGCATTCACACCATAAAATAGTTTCTTCACTTTTTACCCTTTAGCAACGTCTATATGACATGTACATTTATTTAATAGACATATCTTTGTTATTTATAATCCCGCAACACAATGGATACTTTAGTATAATGACAATATAATAAATAAATATGTATGGTAATAACACAGAAGGTTAGCACCAAGGTATAGATATAATAGACAGAAACTTTTACTATATGTTGCCATACAGTTTATTTCTACAAATTTTTTATATAAACGTGTAGCTTCATTGTTGTCTTTTAGAGTTCATCTAAGAAGAATGCTCTTCAATTACGTACTTATTTAATACGCACAGAAAAAAATATGGGAATAGCAACTTTCTTTGAACCTAAACTGCACGTAAATAAGAAACTTTGTTTTATAAGTTTGCCTTTCAATCTTTAAAGTAAAAATTCGAAATGCATCACCGACTTTTCATTTTATCAATTAAGCAAATTAAAAATCCGTTGGAAAAATTATAACAAAATTCTGTATCTGGAGAAATATTATTTTCTAAACAGGATGTTTCATAACTCTACCGACACAGACCAGACACATGTAGAGGATCTTAAAATAGGTATGCCGATTTGTTATGTAACATTTTTTTCTGGGATGTACCGTTGAAGAGATATTGGCCTCAGAAGATGAGTGTTAAATTTTGAAAAACAATAATATTTCAGCAATGCCTTAACATAGAACAACCAAATTTGGTACATGATTTGCGTTTATTGTTATCTTTAATTGGTAAAAATATGAACTTGTTGGCAGCACAATAAGGGCTGGACTAGGGGTAGGTCGCTCTTATGTTCTTGGATTTGCTGTATCCGAATCCGTGATCCACGGATTCGGATTCAGCTACCCCGAAAACAAATAGAAGACATAGTCTGACCTTCAGACTCAAAAAACATTTTTTTGGTGTAGCTGTATTTTTAAATCCAGGGGTTAGCTATTTGGTTGTTGGCTCTTTGGCTGATCTTCCACATGTCTGCCTTGCATTCTCAAGAGCTTGTAACCTAGAAGCTTTCATGGCGCAGATCTATTTCAGAAGGGTATAGCAGTAAAAGGGGTGTATTATCATTTTTCTCAATTTTATAAAGGTTTTTTACATCATCTGGAAGACCTCTCTTTTCACAACATTTATTAAAAACAAAATTCATTATTTCTTTCCTTTCAAAGACATAAGACGATTTAAGTAGAGATATTAAACAATAACATATTAAGCCTATGCTGGTTTTGCCAGTGTCGCCATGAAAAACAAGATATTTCCAATGTTCATATTTATTACCGACATATTTTCATTATTTTTTTGCAAATTTACTACATTTATTAAAAAAATTATACTTAATAGAAAAGTAGATATGATTTTGAATATTGGAGAAATTTGCAAGGATTCGGAATTAGCAGTACGATTTTACAGAGACAAGTGATTGAATATAGTAAAACCTCTGTTAGTGACCACCTATGTCGAGCGACCACTTCAACATAATGACCCCGATTTTGAATTCTCTGAATTTACAAATGGAAATCGTCTTGTTTTTGCACCCCCCAATAAAAACCTTTCTCTTACACGACCGGGGACACTAATCTTCTGGATTTTCCAGCATACAACATTGCTAAAACCCCTTCCATTAAAGGGCAATAAAGTACCCCCATAAAAGTAGGTATAACATTATTTAATTATAGTACAGTAGGGTTCACAAAATTTATTTCTTAAACCCAGGGAATCTGGTTTTAATTCTAGTTCTATTCTTAGGTGTTACACACACATATTTTGAGTATGGTAGGAAAAAGGAAGCGTTTTTCTATTAAAGAAAAAATTGATATTATCAATGAAAGTTAAATAAATGGTTTGAGTATCGGTAAATTAGCTGAAAAGTAGGCAAGATTTCAAGTAGGCAAGACTCAAGTGACAATACTGCTGCAAAATAAACAAGTTACTATCAACAAGATGGTAAAGCTGAGGAAAAAACTAAACTTCCTAAAACCGATGGACATACCGTGGACCAAGTCATTTTCAATTGTTTTGTAAGGCTCAAAACAAACACGTACCAATATTGGGGTCAATAATTCAATAAGAGGCTATTGAAGTTGCTCAAAGCCTAGGAAGATATCCTCACGCGATTTTCCATTTACTCTTTCCCTGTTCCTGTAATGGCGGCCAACCATTAGTTCTGGGACAACCTGTATATGAATCAATTTTTATAGGGATCAATTCATGGTGTGCTTTTATGTGTAAATCCTTTGCAAAGTAGCGCACATCTGTGGATGTCTTTAAGAGGAATGCTTATTACGCATAAGGAGACTGCTTAGCATAAATTATCCATCTATATCTGTAACACGGATGCACGATGACTGTAACTTAACATGTTGGGTCTGTCAGTCAACCACAAAACTGAAATTCCTCTTAATTAACGACTCTAATTGCGACTCCGCTGAACTTATATGGAATCCCGTCTCCAGGATCATTGAAGACCCATCTTCGGTTGTCAGCGCGCAGCCGGCGTCTTGCCTTCTGTTCCTCCAATGGACCACCCGGTCAATTACACGGCAAGAATGGCATCGGATATATGGGCCATTCACACTAATTCGTTGGTCCTACTCCACTCCCGAAAAAACTCGCATTACAAATTGTCTGGGCGTACCGATTCCCATTGGAGAAGGACGAGAAGGTAGATAATTTTATTCTGAGCCATTGCCGAAATTAATTGGCAAAAAATCTTAAATAGCTCGTTATTTTATTCATTTCTTTGAAGTGCATAATTGGGGGTTGCTTGGAGCTATGAATAATGTAACTCTTTACTGCAAATAATGTATTTTATTATTGAATATTGGAACTTCTACAAGGTTGTCATAAAAAAATAGTGTAATAAACACCCTCCAAGGGTGGTAATAATCCTCAAAAGAAAAAGAAGATTATATCCTTCTGTAAAGAAGTTACAACAGGTAAATTAAAAAGTAAAGTTGTGTTTTATTGTGTTTTAGCTGCAGTTAATAAAATGCTTTAAATGTGTTAAATCTTACGATGAATTCGATAGTACTGAAATCAAATTTATATGAGATTTGGAAGAGGTAACTTTTTGATGTTGAAGTGAAGAATGTTTGAAGGTGTTTTTTTCAAGATATTTGGATATAACTAAACGTAGAATTGTGAATGAAATCAATTGTTGAAATCTGTTAATTTTTTTAACAAAAATTGCAACAAAAGAATGCTTCGGTGAGATTTGGTTATCTATAATACTCGTAACTTCCTACATCCTTACAGTACAATAAATGGACCGATAACCTAGCGGTCAGCCTTTGGACGTTGTTAAATCGTCTGACGACCGTTTCATAACTTATCCAAGTTTCTCTCATTCCTGAACGAATGGAGCTGTAATGAACCAGTTTTGGGTTTATTAAAAACAATTATTACACAGCGCAACGCCACAAAAAAACCAGGGCTATAGACTAAATTTCTTAGTTACGTTGCTGCCAGTTAAAAATCATATAGTTTCACACTTCTGATGTGGAGATCCATATTCCTAGAATGTCGTAGCTATACATCCTGACATGTTCCGGGTTACGGGCTTACAAGGTTATGGGGTTAAGGCAAACTGACAACGCAACATATAATTTCGAACTCCTGATCTATGAAATCCATGTTCTCACAGAGTTTCATGGTTCTACACCCTCGCACATCCCGAATTATGTTATAGGGTTATGGGGTTATTGGACTATGAGGTTATTGTGTTATGGGGTTGTAGGGTTATGGGGCTTAGGTGTAATGAGACCATAAATTCAAAAGTTTTTCCAATCATTGACTAATCAAGTCAGCTTGAAATCCCGATAACCGCTTTCTAGAGAAGTGGCTTGAGGTTATGGTCAAAACATGAACTGATCGGGAATGCTGATTTTAGATCCACTGTCCAGTCTCAACCCTCACTACCGAGAGTTAAATGGCGGCATACATAACGTACATTATAATATACGATGTGTATACATGACGATTGCCATGGGCGGCTGTATATAAAACCACCACTGAAATTCAAGTCGTGTGTGAGGTAGATAATACACGGGCAAACTACTTGTATAAACACTATTTCTGCTTTAGGCCATTGTCATCGGGTATAGAGAAGAACTTTTGGTAGGTGATTGTGTAAACACCACTATTAGAAATTTAGAAGGTGATTCACAACTTATCCAAAAAAAATTTGGGAATAGATGCGTCATGCGTCAGAAAAATGGAGTCAATACCGTAAATTTTGTAAAATCCTTATGGTTTCCGAAAACAAAAAAAAAATTGAAATTGTAGTATTTACAACCCTTACATCGCTGAATTACTGTAGTCTTTAGTGTAACTCGCGTTGTGCGCTGTACACAATGCGCTCTCTCTCCACGTGGCCCCAGGTGATACCGAATAGTGTTTACATTAGTTTTTTAAGTGTCAAAAATGGCAACTCGGAGTTGATGGAGGTCATTTTCATTTATGGTGAAGTAAGATAACATTTGTTTTATGGTGAAGCATTTGTGTTATGGTGAAGCAAGACAACATTTCGTAGAAACTGGGTAAGGCCGGCCCAAATGTGTTTAGACGTCGGTTAATCAAATTTTGAACAATTGTTGTAACATCAGGTATGTCAAATTATTTTATTAATTAAAACCACAAATAAATTTTATCGAATTATTAATAACAATAGCGGAAAAAGTAGTTGACTTTGCTGATATAAAGTAGGCGTTATAAAATTTTATTTATTTCTTACCTTGGGGAATAAATTCTCTCTATTTTTTGTCCGTTCGTGCTGCGTGCTATGCCTTGCGCAACGTCAGGTTTTACAGTGGACCAGTTTCCAGTGTCGTGCAAAAGTGTATTTTTAAATCATTTTCGGGCTGCCCTTTCATTCAATTTTTTTTTTTCTTTGATAAATTCTGAATCACGCGCTAACGTGAGATATATCAATATATATGTTACATATATTCTTTAACACCAACATCAGGTGTGTTAACAAGTAACTTCAAAGACAAATTGCTAATAAATAACTAAAAATATTGTAAGACATAAAATACTGAGTAGGGTAAAGCCTCTTCTAACACTGAAATATGCCCGCAAAACCTAGCAAACATGTTAGTTGTAATTTTATTAATTTTATTACAAAATTTACAAATTAAATGTGTCCTGAAGAAGTCTGTGTTAAATAAAGGAAACGTTGACTTTGAAGCAGTGACTTATTTGTCCTGATTCCGACAGTCGTCATTATAAAAAGTATCTACTCGAACTTGAACCAAATGCAGTTTTCTTAACTCCTCTTAAGTTTTGGAAAGAAATAAAGGTGTTATGTAAACTTTCATTGATTAAATAATTATCCTTCACAGTTTTTATCTACCTAGTGAATTTAACATTATTCTCTGATTTCCACTAATTACCATTTATCTAGAAAAAGTTGAATTTACTTATTTGGAAGCGCGTCCTCACGTTCTTTCGCGTTGAGCATACCAGAATTTCTAACTCAGAATGTGTGAGAAGCTATTAATTAGCCTTTAAAAGCTCTGCTAATTAAGAAAAATTAATATTCATGGCCATGCTGCTGTTTAACAAGGTACACAATTATTATCCAAAGAAAAGTGATGACTATTAATTGCACAGTGATTGAAATTGTCATTGAAGCTAAATACGTTCAAGTTGACGCTTTATTTATAATGTGTACTTAAAAATTGGAATAGATTTATTATATCCATGTTCCTTTCTCCAAAATTCTTATAAATTTGAATAAAATTACTTTGATTTCAATTGATGTGGCATGCGTTTGACAACCACTTGGTAGCTTTCGTTACATTACAATATATTATAAGTAAGTTGCTTCTTAGAAAAAGTTGCGGCTGTAAAGTATATTTCATTATCAAGTTATTAAAATAATTTAATATAAGTGTCTGCCAAATAAATACTTCACTTTGACGCGAGTTAAAACAAAGTACATATAATTTTATATTTTATATATTTAAAGCAGGGCGTCAATTTTACTGTGCATAAATTTCAAAGAATTCTGCGGTGGTTACATGGAATGTATTCAATAATAGTATCTGAGTATGGACAAGAGAGTACGTTATATTTTCAAAGCTTGTCGGAAGATACACATACAAATAACTAAATAGTTCGTAGGTCGACCCACCTACCACATACTGATGAGAATTAATAAGTTCGAAATCTATGTCTGGTGATTCTGGTGATGTATGACTTTTCAACAGTGATAGACAAGGTGTAACAATGTCTGTAACGATATAGATATGAAACTTTTTAAAAGGATACATTAAGATTTTACATTTATATAATATACTTAATAACAAATTATTGACGTTGCATCAGTCTGCTTATTTAATTAACTGTAACTTCAAAGAAATATTCAGATTATTTATCGAAGTGAAAATTTTTAGGTCACCGACAATCAAAAAATGTTCGCAGTCGACATAATTAAAGAGGTCATTCACGAACAGCAAAAATAGCAACAGATCGAAATTAGACCCCTGAGGAACTCTTGAAATTAAATCTCTTATTTTTTGATAAGAGTACCGAATGACTTCGGTACAACATGTCAACGTCTCTTTGATCATCTAAGATACTGAATTATTATACGTAAATTGATTGTTGCCCGGATGCTGCTGATCTTTGATTTATAAAACCGTGCTGGAAAATGGATAGTCTGTTCAGAAAATAACCGAACTATTTTTTTTTTGTAAACTTTATTATTAATATTATACATTATTGGTCCTTGTCTCCTTCAAAGTACCCTCCTCCCCTATTCAGACATTTGTTTTTTCCTGCGGTGTTTCCATTTCATGAAGCAGTGCTAAATAGCAAAAACCATGAGTTATCTTTCCAGTATTGTCATGATGTAAGAATCATCAATTGTTGCGAATCGACTCTGGTCTCATTTTGCGGATTTTTTACGTAACCGCTATAAAACGCCTTGATAGTACACATGGTTTACTGTTTCACTTTGAGGTTAAAATTCAAAATGCACAATTCCATTAAAGTCGAAAAATACAGTGAGCATCACTTTGACATTGGGTCGAGACTGACGTGTTTTCTTGGAGCGTAAAGATCCTCTGCCAATCCATGATGATGATTGAACTTTTGTCACAATATCATAGCCAGAAACCCAGCTTTAAGTATTCTGTTATGATCTTTTGAAGGAATGTTTAATCGTCATTGAATTGCTCAAGGAGTTGGCGATCCATATGATTTTCTCTCTATTCATCTCTGGTCATCAATCGAAGAACAATTTTGCTGCAACTCGATGAATGTTCAATTTTTCAGTCAAATTTTCATGGCATGATCCAATTGAGATGCAATTTCTCTAACAATCAATTTGCGATTTGCAAGCACCAAACTTTCTGAACGTTATAGCCACTTCTAGTCTGCATGGACTATAGAAGTTTATTTTAGTCTCGGCTAGTCGTGGGTAGGATACTTAGGTGTTCACCGAAAAGGTTTGATATCAGGTTATCGAAAGGATAGGAAATAAACTTGAATTCAACAGAGACAAAAATTTTTATTATTTATAAGGCGCCACTATGGATTATCCAAGATGGACGTCTCTATTCTCTTCACTCTCCCCTAGTAGAGTGATTCAGTCATACACTAACTTTTTTTAAGAAAAACAAGGAACTTACATCCTACAGTTCAGCATTTATTCTTTATTCATAACACAGGTACAGGCTTTAGGTCTAACACAATTGGTACAGCTTCCAGTCCAAATTCTCATCTAGTTCTAGCTCAAAGTCTGAATTCTACTTCCCGAACAATTTTCAACTTCACAGTTGACTATTAAACATTTATTCATTTGCCTATTTACTTTACTAATCATCGACTGGCAAAGCTAAAATATTTAAAAGAAGTCCTAATCACTACAAAAAAAAATAAATAAATGACACCTCGTTTTACAGTCTATTTTATAACATTTAAAACTTAGAGATTACTCACTGCAATATTCTTAAAGTTTGATCACATTTTATATAAATGCATATCTTTTGCATGGTGTTTGCTCCACTACTTTTAACAAAGACCTCGTGGTAAAAAGTGCTTTATATGTGTAGCGTGGGTTGTTGCCAGTCAGAGCTCCTCGAGGTAAAATGTTGGAGAACTTCCTCCATCTAATTCTTATAAGATAATTGTATATCAGTGAATTAAGTCAATTAACACTTCCGCTCTGGCTTTGATTTAAATTTAAAATCCCGCGGCAAACACATATAGGCAACTCTGATTACAAATCGATGTTTAATCAATAGTATATCCTATCTTCTCCATACTGATTTATTATTTGACAACAATGACAACTCGTTTAACCTCAAAATTTAACCAGCAATTGGCTTTACATAAACACTACGAAAACTACACTACTGGTGTCTACAGAGTAATACATCTTAAGTGCTATATAAAATATATACATGAACTCAAATCTACAGGTTTGTTATACAACAAAGTTTTTACATACTACACATTTTACTAATTACATTGTGGTGTAAATAACTAATAAACTTAATTTTCAGGGTGGTGCATAGTTCTATTATAGTAGATAAGTTAATATTGAAATTAATCGAAATGATATAACAAAACAAGTGGGAGTCATCAGTTGAAGTTGAAGGCCTTCCTGGTCGAGATCATCTTCAACTGACTGACGACAACGTTTAAATCATTCATAACATTGAGTACCACCCAGAGCATCACCTCCGTAAGCTTGTTTCAATCGCACATTTCAAAAATCGTCACTAACAATTAAACACGTTGCACTCAAATAACAATATTACATGTGATTACAGAGGAGTTACAATGCTGCCAACCGCATACCACGAAATATCTCCATTAGCGCGTAATTAAAAAAGTTCGGTTATTTTCTGAACAGACCTCGTACTCGATTGTCTCATTTTAGTTATTTATTAGTACTAGACGATATAATAATATTTCATCATCTAGTGAATTAATTTCACGAAACGATAATATATTATGTCGTCTTGTATAATATTCTATTTCTTCTATAGCAAATAATAATTTTTTTCTGTAGCAAATTTGAAACGAAATATATTAGCAAATCTATTGCTAACTAACTCACTTTTAAAAACCTCAATGGGTGCTAACTAGGCAAATGAAATAATAGTCCAAGCATTATAGAGAAATGCTTACAGAAATTATTACCTGGACAAAAAAAAATATGTCCGTATAGAAAATTAAATTTTAAATCGAGTTTCTTGTTCTTTAAACTCGATCCAAAATGTCGAACGTGGTTAAAAAAAATCGCAAAGTTGCAAAAAACGGTTTGAGATATATCGAAAAAACGTTAAAAATCTTCTCTTTTCTCTTCTTCTATAACTCGTTTACATTTACGTTCCCATACTTGCTATTTACTGCAAGCATTGCCCGCGGCAAGCCAAAAAAGTACATTTTTGAAAAATTTAGAAATATTAATTATTTTTCGAGATATATCGATTTTTTTGAAAAAAAAGCGCTCTCGAAAATTGGGTAGATCTTCTCAGCGGATAGCCCTACAGTGACGATTTTAGGTTTATTTTCTTCGTAAAGAGTTATTTTATCGTGCTGTTAAAAATTTTATTAATTTTAAGGATCAAAAAATGACTGAAAAAGTTACATTTTTATTTTATGAAAATGACTTTTAAAGAAAGAAACTGCTGACATTTTTTCACGGATTTAAAAAAAATGTTTTTCTACGACCTTCTGGAGCCGAGATAATTTTTTTATTTAAAAAAAATTTTGAAGACGCGATTAATATTTTACAGCGATGCGCTTGATGGAGTCACTGTAGGGCTATCCGCTGAGAAGATCTACCCAATTTTCGAGAGCGCATTTTTTTCAAAAAATCGATATATCTCGAAAAATAATTAATATTTTTAAATTTTTCAAAAATGTACTTTTTTGGCTTGCCGCGGGCTATGCTTGCAGTAAATAGCAAATATGGGCACGTAAATGTAAACGAGTTATAGAAGAAGAGAAAAGAGAAGATTTTTAACGGTTTTTTCGATATATCTCGAAAAGTAACAAAGCAATCGATACTTTCAAAAAATCAGTCGATAGATCTTTTTAAAACCTACAACTTTCTCATTTAAAATTTTTCGAACGGTGCTATAAATTTTTAGTTACTTTAGAAAAACCGTTTTTTGTAACTTTTTTTTTAACCATGTTCCCCATTTTGGATCGCGTTTAAAGAACAAGAAACTCGATTTAAAATTAAATTTTCTGTACGGTCATATTTTTTTTGTCCAGGTAATAATTTCTGAAAATTTAACATTAATCCGTGACAGAATGCTTGGACTATAATCTAATATTCTGCTACTGCTCTGCCAGTTCTGCCTTGTGTTGCCCTGTTCTGCATAAAGTAAAAGTAGAAAAGTGCGAAAACTAGTTTAAAGAAGAAAAACTTCCTTCAGACGTGGAAAAATGACATAAAGGCCGTGGGGAGACTATTGCCCCCAAACATTGCGGCTGATATACGAAAAAGAAGAGAAGTGCTTTCAAAAGTCGAAAAGCACAAAGAATACCAATGGCGTGAGTGGAATGGTACTCCTGGTATACTATTTGGATAAGTCAAAGAAAGTAAAGCCGTCAACATTATGGTCCTGTTATTCGATGTTAAAGTCAACGTTGTTGGAAAATGAAAATTGTGACATTTCAAAAGTAAGTAATACATCTGGTGAGTCCGCTCCATCAAATAATGCTTCGTAATGTTTCCAGATACAGCATACTGATTACATTGCGAAATTACAATCGAAAGTCTTAAAATTGAAACATGATGTTATGAGATTTATGAAGGTAAAACTTTTCCAAACAATGTTTTCAATAATTTTAATAGTTTGATTTTGCATTACAGTTTGTTGCAATAATAGATTTTTTTGGAGTTTGCCGGTTCAGCGAATTATACAAGCTAGAAAGCTCGGTTGTTGATGATATCAAAACTTACCGAAATCAGTGATTTTGCATTACCCGCAAAAAATGGGAGTGAATTATCAGAAAATACGTTGATTTTCGTCCTAAAAACGTGTTGCACCCGAAGTTTCTTATGAACTCATCAACATCGTCAGAAAAATGCAACTATCAAATCTGTTGAAATAAATAACTTAATTAAATTCCTGAGAAAGACCATTTTTTAATTTACCGAATTTAGAAATACATAGAGACTATTGTTTCCTTTGCAACCACAACGCTGACAAATCCTGCTGACATGATCGCAATCAAGCGTATCGAAGGATGAAAGTCATCTTCAATGGCCGAAGACTTTGTAGCGAGAAAGGATGAAGTTTTGACGAAAATATTCACTTATTTGTTACATGAAAAAATTTTTACTCTAATAATAGAAACATCTGGAAATGTTAATTGTACAATTAAAATTCATATTAATTATGAAAATTAAAAATCTATCCTTGCTGTTAAACCATTTCTCTATCTACCTTTGTGGTTATAATATGCTACTGATCTGTTGATTTGAGTTATTTAAAGCATACTTTAGCATTTGATATGGAAAAAAAATATTATGATATAAAACGTCCTGAAAGTTTTGTACCTCCTTTAATCAAAACCATAATATGGTACATGACAGTATATTAATTCAAAAATAATTCATTCAAAAGTTAGTACTAGAGCTTATAAATGCAACAAACCTACATTTTATATTCAAAATCAAATCTGGACACAACGGTAATTTTATCGGCGATTCATGAACGCACTGACATCGTTACAGATCGAGCCTTCAGCACCACACATTCAGTCGGCGATCGACAACTTTTATTCAAAGTGGATTCTGAATTACCGATTCGATTAATTTATTTAGTAAAACCGGTCGCCATTACAATAAATTTACATAACAGCGGCGTGCTCTTACGTTCCAAGTTCATTGCTAACGAAATTAACAGGAATCTATGTGTAAGTGCTTGACTAACAGTTCCACATGTTCAACACTTGTACCAGGTGCCCATAAGGAAATTACTGATCTGAATTATTGCTTTTATTTTAAATGAATTTTCAGCCGTTACCGTTATTTTTATAAACAATTTGATAATAAATACTATCAAATTTAGTATATTTAAAAAAAAACAATGTGTAACTATGGATCTATTTCGAAATTTTACATACAACCCAATAAACCTAAGAAACAAAGCATAATCTGGATTATTGGTTAATTTACCACTTTCCAAGGTAGCTGAGGAAGTGTGGTAAGTCAGTAACAATAATAATAATAATAGTTAAAATAATAATAAATAGACTTTCAGAATAATCTAAGGTGTTTCAGAATATGTGGGATATCTCTAAGATTTATACAGAGGACGTTAAAATAATATGACAAATTCCTATAAAAATTTTCCCTATAGACGCCCCTGAAAATCAATTTTTTTAATAACTTTTAAAAATTTTGTGTAATTTAATTATTTTTAGGAAAAAAACAAATGTAAACAAAAGTGGCATTTTTTAGATAGGCACAGAAAACTGTTAGTTTTATCAGTTCTGTTTATTTATCTTTACGGACATAATAAAAATCATATTAAACAAAATAGGTTTTTCTCGAAAACATTCATTTTATCGATATCAACCAAGAGTGCCTTATTTTAAGGTTCAAGCTATCTAAAAATATTATTTTTGTGCCTTTATCGTGAAGGATGTAAAGGGTGACATTATTGTGAGACAGCTAATCCGTCCCTGGCAAACCAAATAAGTCACATTGTTTTCATGGGTCAATTTTTAAGGAATCTTATATGTTGTTCATCGTATTAAAAAATAATTAAATTACACAAAGTATTCTAAAAGTTATTAAAAAAATCGATTTTCGAGGGTTTCTTTTAGTGGCCTATATCACCGTAGGGGGTTTTCTAGGGAAAATTTTCATAGGAACTTCTTATTTTAACGTTCCCTGAATAAATCTGAGAGATTGCCCACATATTCTGGGACACCCTGTGTAGCAGGTACAATAAAAGAGATATTCAACTGCAGGTAAGCGAGAATATTAATATTTTTAATAATACAAAATTACAATGTATTTATTTTTTATAAATACATTCAAGCACAAACTATAAAATCAATTGTCCACTTAATAATAAATACAATGAGTTTTTTAATATCGAGTAAGTATTTTAAACACATCANTTAAATTAATAAAATTATAAGTAAAATACCTTTTCAACACGGCACTTTCATGATGATGCAGCACCGTATACTTATTTTTAAATCGGAATGGTTAGAATTTATTTACAAGATCGCCAAGATGATGACGTCTACGATTCTCCATGTTAAGCCACTTAATCTGCTGTAAGAGATATGATCAGATTTGGAATTTTTTTTCCAGTTGGATAGATATAGGCCATAGATATAATTGCAGCAATTAAAATTAGAATAAATAAGTGACTCACGTTACATAATTTTAAGTATATTATTAAAAATAAGACGATTCCTATAAATTAGTCTGAGAGAGGAATAAGACTTTTGGAGTAATATTTTCATGTGTTCAGTGGTAGGAATTGGAATACTCGAGCAATATCATTAATATTAACATGTAAATAAAGGTGAGTATTGTCAGTATAATTATGCTTGTAATTTTACATTATTGAACTGGTTCCAAACTATATATTGTAAAAAGTAGTAAAGTAAAAAGAAAGGGGCCTAGAATTGAGCCTCAAGAAACACCAGAAAGGATTTCTATGGTACTAGAAAACATATTTATATATATAAATATTTTTCGATTCCCTTTAAACAATATTCATATATGATATTTACATAAAATATATTTTTTTCACGGTATGAAAAAAAATGTTTACAGTTTTATTTTCATCCATACATCATGGCACACTTTTTCAAGAAATAGTTGAGCTCCAGAAAAGTAATTTATGTAAAAATATTAAAAAATATTTGAATAAGCGTCATATATAGTGTAACTTAGTGTTATAATTGAAAAAAATAAGCTAAAGTAAAATATCGCTTTCGCCACTGAATTCTACGTAACGAATATGTTACATTCAAATATTTTTAAAAACGTGTACATTAGGACAGCAAGGAAAATGGTCAAGTAGAAAACGTCTCGTGTCTTCTAAATGATATCGAGTGACTTTTGCGAGTCAACTTTTCTCGAATGTCTTGCCGGCAACATCTGAACTAATTTTTTAACTTTTCGAAGAGTACGAAAAGCTGTAAAAATAGTATATACATCAAAGTGCAAATGCCTAAAATTAATGAAAATTTTCAAGAAATGCAAATGTGTGCAATTTTTGAGTCTGCTTAAACAACCAAGATGAATTTATCCACAATAGATAATATAATAAGGTAAAACGTCATAATTAGAAAATCTAACTACAAATCAATAACAGTGTCGAAATTTAATATAAGAAGACAGGTTATTTAGTCGGCGATAGCAATGTATAAAAAATGATGTGACATTATCTGTGGTTAACTGATTTCTGGACTGATATGCGTAACACTGCGGCAACTGCTGAAAGGATACCGGAAGACAGAGTGAACACTGACACCTTCAATTTTTATGCTACTAAGATATATTTAAAAGATGACACAATTTGACATCAAATGATTTGTGTAAGAGTGAGGTAACAAACTTCCTCTCGTGAAAATAAAAATAATGTTTGATATCGAAAAGATTAAGCAATGCAATGCCCAATGTAATAATGGATCTCCATAAGAGAATAACGCTTTTAAAATGTGCAGATACACTTATTAAATATTATTATTATTAAATATTTTTACTAAATACGTTTTAAAGGGTATCCCAAAATTCCTGCAGGAAGTGGTTTTGATAGAAAACATATATTTCTTATTTAAAATTGCAAACTCTTTATTGATTCATAGAGTATACGTACAGGATTATGTATGGAATAGCATATCGGCCTCCACGATTTTGCTGGTACATACAGACGGTTTTGTCGAAACCGTCCATGGCCATTTTGCATAAATACGGATAAATTTCGTTGATATGACACTCAATTTCCTCCTTCAAAGCGTGGTCGTAGGTTTATTAGCATAAACCTTACACTACAAAAAAAAATCAAAGAAAAAAGTCAGTACGATTTGGGAAATTACACGACCCGAAAATGACTCATGCAGTAATTGATGAATTGTTTCTTGGGCTGTATAGCATGTGACGCAGTATTGTTGAAACCGCATGTCGTCTATATCCATATCTTGCAATTCAAGCATAAAAAAACTGGATTATCATGTCGCGATAGCAAGCACCATTAACTGTTATTGCATGACTAGTTGCATTTTCCAAGAAGAATGGTTCCATAATGTCTACAGCCCAAAATCAGCATCAAATAGTGACACGTTGTGGATACATTTGTTTCTCAACAATCACCCTGGATTTTCTGAACCACAAATGCGACAGTTTATCGATTAACAAAGCCATCGAGATGAAAATGAGCCTCATCTCTGAAGGCGATTTTGTTCGGAAAATCAACATCCACTTGTTGTTCTATAATCCATTCAACAGAGTCTCTTCGCTCTGCGTAGGTCAGTAGGCTTCAGATCTTGAGTCAACATAAAGAAGCAAATCTTTCGTGAGAATAAGTTGTAGAGAGCTTCTCGAAATATCCAATTCTTGACCACGGTATCGGATTGATATTCTTGGACTCTCAACAACACTCTCAGAAACTGCTTCGATATTTTGTCTTAAACTACTTGTTGAAGGACGAACAGAATGTTTAAGATCACTCTGTCTCCCTGCATTTTTCAATTAATCTCTTCACAGTTGATGATGTTAAATCACTATTTCGACCATATTTTGTATTAAAATTCCGAATTGTAGCTGCCAAATCTTCATTATTTTTTCTTTCTATCTATCTTTATTTCTATTCTATCTTTCTCAATAATGAAAATGCGTTGTTTTTTCGTGTATCGCTTTATTATTAATAACCCTTAACTGTCAGCTCTCACGCTGTTTTTTTCTTTGAGACACCTCATATTTGGTAACTAAATTGAGAAATGCTCTAGAGCATTTTTTTATTAAATGAGCGTATATTTAAAAAATGTTTGGTTTTTACGTACTAGACAAAATCTCTTCAAGGTAAAACTTTATTTAAAGTATTTTTTTTTTGTTTTTCATTTGTTGACAATATTTAACTGCAAAGAATTTTTTTTAATATTCAACAAATACATAAAAACATTTTTTCTATCTGTTCATTAATACAAAATCGGGGAACATTAGGTATATCTTACATTTTAATTTCAGCATTTCACTACTTTAGGTTGGAAAGATTTTATTGTCCTCAGCTGTACGTTGCGGTTAATTTGATTTCTTCCATCAGCCGACAGAACACGTAGTCGTAGTTTAGTGCTGGTCTGTACCGCTGTGACCGTATTCGCTTTCTTTCGTGCATTTGCTTGTTCTACCGTTATCAGTCGTGTACTTACGCCAGCTTACAAAAGCAACTAAACACGGTTACAGTATGACCAGAAACTAAAGTTGTACAATATTCATATTTTATCATGGAAGAACTTGCTTGACATTTTATATTAATTTTTAAAATACGGAGTGTTTCGAAATTAACCCACAATATTTTACGACGGCGTTCTGTGACTAAAAACAGAAAAAATAGAAAAAAATAATATGAACATACATGGAAAAATGTAATATAAAACAACTATATCCTCTTGTGAGAGGTGAGACCCTAAAACTGTTTTTCTAGACATATTCTAAATTGGGAAGGTCGTGATTTAATTTTCTAAAAGCTTTTTTGAACGTGGATTTTTCCACATTCAAATTATTTATGGAAATTCCAGGCCATCTTCGGTAGAAAAGTACTCCTGTATCATTTCCATAGGTTGCACTTTTTTAAAACGAAATTGAATTAGAAATTCCTTGTCATAAAATTGTCATTTCTTAATTTTTAACAGTTGGACAGTGTCATGAAAATCAAGAGTATCAATAATTTAGAAATTATATGTGAAAGTTTATCGAATTTGGATGGAAGGTATTCTATAAAATAAGTTACAGCTACAGGTGCAGTTGCAGATAAAGTTGCAGAAATGTAAATCGGGCAGTGGAAGATCATATTGTGTGCGCACTTCCATTTAAAACAAAATGTTTAAAAAAAAATAATTATGGAAAAAATGTCCAAAAACTTTCAAAAAATAATCATTACAAAAATTGGTTTATGTCTCTCACTCTCCTATTACAAATGAAAACATTTTCGTCTATTTCCTTAAAAACTATCAATTTCTAAACTGTTATATTCTCAAAGCAAGAATTATTGCTTTTAACAATAAACTTTTTTTACCTATATCTTTTTGTCAAGTAAAGTGGTTATCAATTGTTTGGAAAGTATGTTGTGTATAGACCGCCTGTTCACAAATTCTGTTTCATATATTATTTTCATCATATAACACTAATTTTAATTGTTTTACTCCAAAATAGTTGCATCTATCGGTGTAATACAGCAGTATTTCTTCATTATACAGTTAATTAAAATAATTATTAATTAATTTTTGGCTAAAGTTCGTACTTGAAAATGTTGAAGCAATATTTACCCACGACTCCCGGTCTGAGACGCCTCTGGTTAAAATTTAAAAATTATTTTTCAGCCATAAGACTGCTAATTCAAATAAGTTCAAAATTTTCTTGAAAAAATCCTATCAAATGAAGTCAAACAATCGGTATAAAAAATCTAGATGTGCAATCATAGACTGATGACATTGACATTATTTACCTTAGTTTTATTCTATTAATGCCATTTGCAAGAAGGTTTATTCAAAAAGCCATCCTAAGTAGAATTTAAGACCTTTCCATTGGCGGCTATTTTTACATATTGGTCTTTGACAAAAGTGATGTCAGAGTGGCAAGAACGCAGGATGTTTCTTTGAAAGATTACATCATTTAACAATTTCAATATGTCATGTGTGTTTTTGTACTTTACATTTTAAATGATTAATAATTAATTACTAGGTATTTTCTAGAGTAATGCTGGTTTCATGCAATACTAGTAGCATACAAGGGCATGTATCCTAGTTGTTTCAGTTAAGAATCTTGTTTATCTTCTACAGAACTTGATTTTTGGTAACGGTATTTGGCTTCAATTCGTCAAAGAATGTTTCATTATTTTTGTTTAAATTAACCTTACCTTTGAAAACTATAAATACGAGAGTAACAAAATATATTTTTTCCAAAAAAAGACGTGTGACATAACAACAATACACAGTGTCAAATTTTATTTTTTTTGACTCCATTGATTTCAGAGATATCTGTGATAGACAAATTTCATGGACTCACATACACATTTCTTACTGTGACTCTAAAATGGAATTACGCCCAGATATTACGAAAATAAATTTGTCATAAGAGATCAAAGAGTCCGATCTGAGTGTTAGTGACTTTTAAACTGTGTTTAAATGTAGCGTCTCCTCTCTAGTCGCCGCCGTTATGAACAATTGGCCTCTGCCTTTCTATCACTTTCTGTTTTAAGCCGATTGATTCGCTCTTCCTGAAAAAAACTCATGAATTATTAAACACGAGTCACGACTAACATGAATGAAGTCCTGAAGGTGGGCGTCTTATGAATAATAGACGATCAAATAATTGAAATAAGATGACAGCTTCGCCATTTACATTTTTTGGTATGACAATTGAAACTACCACAGTGAATTAAGGGTTTGATTATTTGATATTTTCTCTTCTGTTAAACAGAAGCAATACTTAGTCGTATACTTATCTCTTTACTAAAATGGGAAATTTTAGGTTCTTCACTTGGTACATGGAGTGGAACTTTAAAACATAATGTGTGTTTTTTCTAGAAAAAACTTTTTTAAAGGGATCAAAATTCCAGTAGATTTTTGTCTTTACTAGGTAGTTTAACTTTATTGATCTTTCTAAAATCGTTATATCGTTATTTATTTATTTATTTATTTATTTATTTAATTATTTATTTTTTCACAACACACTTTTCTACAGGTTTACACCCAATTACGAAACATGGATTAAGCTGTAATAAAAAATGTCAATGTTGCTGCAATACTCAATTATTACAGAACAGGGATTTGAGACAAGGATTAGCAATTAGGGATTGACAATTAATTATCAATAGCATATTAGCAATATCCAAAGACAGGGATTAGCAATACCCAAATATTGAGGGATATTGAGGGGGATAGGGATTAACAATACCCAAATATTAAAAATTTACATACATTATATACAGAATACCTAATTACAGAACAGGGATTTGAGACAGAGATTTGAGACTATGATTTGAGATTATTAAGGCTGCAATTAAAAATGTCTATGTCGCTGCAATACGATATGAATTCTATGCATAAAATGTAAAGGAAAATTTTGTTACACGTTTGCTCGCGCTTTCTCCAGATGCAATGTTTGTGATTGTAGTAAATGTTCTCATGGAACTGAGAGATACAGTTTAGCCAGTATAGGTGAACAATCAAGACTATTGTGAACAATTTTATAAAGAAAAATCTGGGAAAAATAGGCACTCTACCACTAAGTGATGAAATAGAAAATTAATCAAGAATACTACACTGAGGATATCCCACGGGTTAATAAGCACCATGAGATTTAAAATGCAGTAATTCCAAAAATTTTCTTTGATCATTTTCTAATATATTTATATGGATGTCATAATTAGGACACCAAATAAGTGATGCATATTCAAGTTTGCTTGTGCTACGTGTCTATGTTAATAAAATCGCGGTTACTTCGTAAAACCCAATGTTATAAATGTTTCACAATGTTGCAATATGGTGTGGAAAAAGTTAATTTTGGATCGAACATAACACCAAAATCCCGGAATGTGGCTATGGTATTTGTAAGTTTATGTTATTTAAATTAAAATTACTAGTTTTTGAGAAAATATTGTCATAAAAAGGCACAATAATCCCACTTCTGAGTAAAAATCCAACTCCCCATTTATTCATAATGGGTCTCCTAAAATTCACTCAAGATTTGCGCCATTTATACAGCATCACTTTGACGCCAAAAAAGAAACAGCGTGACAGCTGACAGCTCAGAGTTATTCAAAAAGGTGCGTTTTCAATGTTAAGCAATATTTTATAATTAATGAAGGTTTGTCAACTAGCGTTCGCAATTATCCTACAAAATATAGTCGGAATAGTGATTTAACTTCATCAACTGTGAAGAGATTAATTCAAAAATTCGGCGAGACTGGATCAATTAGTTATCTTAAACATTCTAGCCGTCCTTCAACAAGTCCTTCAACATCGAAGGAGTTTGTGGGACTGTTGCTGTGAGTCCAAGAACATCAATTCGGCACCGTGGTTAAGAATTGGACATTTCAAGCGTATTCTCACGAAGGACTTTTCATTTCATGTTTACAAAGTTCAATTGACTCAGGAACTGAAGCCTACTGACCGCGCAGAACGAAGAGAGTTCGTTGAATGGACTATGAAACAACAAGTGGATGCCGATTTTTTGAAAAAAATCATCTTCAGGGATGTGGTTCATTTTCATCTTGATGGCTTCGTTAATCGACAAAATTGTCAAATTTGGGGTTCAGAAAATCCACAAGTGATTGTCGAAAAACAAATGCATTTACAATGTATCACTGTTTGGTGCGGATTTTGAACTACAGGCATCATCAGGCCATTAATCAGGACAGTTAATGGTGCTCACTATTGCGACATGATAATACAGTTTTTTGCGCCTAAATTACAAAATAAGTAGGCAATGTGAGGTTTCAATAAGCCCAAGAATTCAATTAATACATGAGTCATTTCCTGGTCGTGTAATTTCCCGGTTCAGTGATCAGAATTGGCCGCCCAAATCATGCGACTTTTAACGCTGTTGAACTTTTTCTTTGGGGTTATTTTGAAGTCGAAGGTTTATGTCAGCAAGCCCACGGCCACCCATGCTTTGAAGGAGAAAATTGAGCAACGAAATTCAACCGCATTTACGCAAAGAAGTCATGGAAACTTTCGGCAAAAGAGTGCGTATGTGCCAGTAAAGCCTTGGAGGCCATTTACCCGACATACTATTCCATACATAACCCTACACTACATACTGAATGAATCAATAAAAAAATTACAATTTTAAATTAAAAACATGTGTTTACTATAAAAATGATGTATTTCTCGTCTAAATTTTGAAACACCGTTTAGTTGATTCTAAAGATAGCAGTGAACTGTTCCAAATGAACACCTGGTGTGTCTAGTAATTCCACACAAAGTAGTTACGGTCGATCTAATAACATTTAGCTTTTAAGTGTGTGAGAGCATTATATGCAAATGGTTTGAATCTATTACGTTCATACATATAATGCATAATGCAGGATGCTGTAAACTTTAATTGTAATAGCTGTTGTTTATACAGCCGTGTTTTGGATTCATGAACTATGTAACCTGGGATTGCAAGTTTAGCTTTTATAGATGTACCTATATTTCAGCTTTGACAACAGTAAACATATAATTTTTTTATATGTATACACTGACATGTAGAACTTTTGTAAACAAACGCAGCATAAATATACGTAGAATATACGTAGTTATTTGGTTTATTTAATATTGGGAAGCAAGTAAATTTTGTATTTACTGGAAAAAATTTAGTTAATTACGCCATATAAATACAAATAGAAAATGTAATAATAATAATAATAATAATGTAATAATGTAAAAGTCGAACAAGACACGTTAGCAAAATGTTAAAGAACATCAATATCATCTAAAGAGGAAGAAATAGAAGAGTTGCAGAGCATAGGGTAGACTCAAGACGTTCAATAGACCTAAATAATACCAAGATTCTAGTATGAGACAGGAGATTTTGATCAAGACTCTATAGAGAAGCAACACAAATCAGAAGAATCGTAATAATTTCAACCAATAGGGCTTAGAACTACAAGGAAGTTGGAAACAACTCGTTCTAAAAAAAATCACGAACCGAAATGTCACAGACCATGCAAAGGAACACACAGTAAATATAATTACCGACCCGGGTCATTTCTCTAATTTCAGAGTTTCTCTTGAAAGTGAAAATAACATGTTGTGAAACGACAAGAAATCTAATCAGATGACGTGGCAACCATTCTCGAAATTATTCACCAATTTACAAGTGCAAACTAAACTATTACAAACTATTTATACAGTTGTACATGTGCATGAGTATTATGTAAATAAATATATATATTTTTTATGTACCTAGAGATATAAGGAGCAATAATTATGGCAGATGACATCCGGTTACATCGAGGGTTAAATCACAATTTATTCATTGATTATCTGTGCAGCCGCCCATTTTGAGTTAAAAATATGTAATTTGTTATTTAGAAATAATTACTTCAAAGTATTATAATCATAATCTTCCATATATTCACACAAGCAACAGACTGTTAATTTCAATTGAGATAAGAATCTTGAAAATAAATTATAACGTAATTAGAATATCAATCACTTTCAATTAAACATGGGATGTAATTTCTTAAGGGAGGAACAATTTAAAAATAATTTCCATTTTAAGCATGCTGCGGTGTAATTGTGGTAATATATTATTTATTCAAGATTACAGTCACCCATTAAAAATAAAATATTATTAAATATAATATGCAAATGCAATGTCATTTTTTCCTCGTACTTCATCCATGTTTATCTTTCTTGTGCACAAATATACATCCTGTTATAGCCGTTTAATCCTTGAAATAGGATAATCACCTGGTCTTATATTTTATTTATACAATACTCTTACACAATATACAATTATTTTACGTTCATTTTTACAGCTACCAATTTAAAATTGTATTATATTTTACGATTGGAACATCTATACGAACGATCTATACTAGATCTGAGATCTCTATTTTTTAGAGAAGGGAATAAAGCATTCTAAAATAGATGATAACTATTTTCTAAGGCGTCCACAAACAAATTTTGAATTCGAAATCTAAGAGAAAGTATTTATCTGAAATCACAAAATATGTGACCGACTTCTTTCAATGGGGTATTCCAATGAACACCTACACAAAATTCGACATTAATTGGTTTTTATAATTATTACTAATTAAATTCACATTCTTACCGGAGACATATTTTTACTATAGTTACTATTGCACTATAAAATGTCTTACTTCAAGTAGGTGGGTGAGTGACAATACTCCCTAACATTTAACTGTAAAGAAATACGCTTACACAACTTTTTTTAAAAGAGGCTAAGGCTAATGTTGCAGTTTTACTTTTTCTGTACCTCTATTCTGAGGTCGACTGGCGTTTTAATCGAAATTGTAGGACGCCTCTCTCATAGTTTAACCTCAACGGTTGCCGGGAGGAAAACGCGATGATCAGTCGTTCTTCACCGGTGGCTAGCCGATCTGCCTAGGGGTTTGATCTGCGCTCTAATTTATTCAGCTATAATCTGGATACACCCTGGGAGTGCACTGAATTCACTGAAGGCTTTCAACTGAGCCTTTTTCAACTAAAACATTTTTGAGCAATTCGAATATGAGTATATTGACCTTCTCATCGCTGCCTTCGTAGACTTTGCCTAGCCTGGGCATTTTATGGAGGTATCCTTAGAGTACCTTGTTTTGGAAGCTGAATTGGAAAGTGAAAGAGGAAGGAATTGGAAGAGTAGACGTTCGAACACATCCTATAATGACTTCGCGGAAGTCCTGCTGTTATCTTAAATTTGAACTATTTGCTTCTCCAAATTTCGCCGACCTTTGAAATCTGAGTTGTAACTAATATTCTAGCCAGTAAGCCGTATTCTCATTGTTTTCAATTCTGAATTGATATAGTACCTACGTCGCTCTTTCACCCTATGTATACGCCAAGAGAAGAAATTTGAGCAATCATTATTTTTTTATTAATATCACAACCTAAGGCATTATGAAAATGGTACCTTCTTTCCAATCTTGATTTTTTTTTGTATAGATGTCTCGCTGTTGACTGAAATATTATTTATTACAAAACCAATTAATGTTTAATTTTATATTAAATTATTAATATAATGGAATTTAATAAGTAATTGATATGTTTGTGGTAAATCTTAATTTATATTGTTTAAAATATGAAGAATGTGTTTATCATTAATTATGTTTTAATTTACAGAAAGAAATTGCTTAAAAACCATTATAACTGACTGGCATTTACTAAAAACTGCGGAAGCCACTAATTAAATCCATTTTTCTGACTTTCTCGACATCCTAAAGCCGATTATTTATTTATTTTTCAATACATGGGATTGCTGGCTCGATAAGTGTCTATTACAGGCATATTCAGAAATTATAGATATGTTTAAGTGCTTCTGACAGGGATATATTCATGTCGTAGTTTTTATGGAAGCCCCTATATCACGTACGTCCGCATACAGCGGTTTACGTTATAAATTGATGTCTGTCTGTAAAACGCATTAATGGGCGTGTCCTATGAGCTATATCCTTATCCGGCTTTTTGTGGCGCCTTGTTGAAAAATGTTTGAACTATTTATTTGTGTCAGAACACTAAAAGGTATCTATCCCCTTTAAAATAACGATATATATTTGTTTCTTATACAGAAATAATTTTTATTGCACTGAATATATCAGTGTACTTTTAACTTTACTTACTTCCAATTCCAAGCTATGCAGAGTTGGGAAAAAATTAATCGAATACAAATTATTGAATTCATTAAGTGAATACAAAATATTATTCACTATTCTTGTTCACGAATACAGAATATTTGTAATTGTTCTGTTAAACTGTAAATACAAATAAAAATGATTAAGTTTTCAAAATATTCCCGACTTCTATTTGCTTACACACTGGAAGCATCCCCCAACTTTTTTATCTTGAACAGAATACCCACCATATATATTTTTACGTTTGAAGCAAACACGAAATTTTAATGATAAAAAATATATATAGCTTAGCATACAGCTAAAAGCACTTTCGTCATACTGACTATTAGATGTTTCATCGTTTACTTTATCTTGCGGAATCCTCCATAGAAAGAACTTTATCGGATCATAATAAAATATAAAATGACCTCATCATAAGGAAAAATTATGTAAAAAAATGTCCTTCGTCTAGAACACGGTGAGGTTATTATTAAACAGCTTTTATAGAAGGTATAGCATAATTTTCATAAGTTTTTAATTATCGGTTTAGTAAATTTAACAGTGGAAAAGCTTAAATACAGAGTGACTCAGTCATAATATCATAAATTTTATGGGAAGGTAGGGAAGAATGGGTAGAATATGAATATGTGATATAAAAAAAAATAAAAAGCATATTTACACTGAATAAAAATATTATCAAATCATTATTTAAACCCCTTTTCTGCTGCTGACCGCTGACCTACAAAGGTTTATCGAGAGTGAATCTTGACATACCGGTCACTAAGTTAGCCTTTAGTTTTTAATAGTGAACGACAAAAATAGACCGATCCTAGAGCCTAGAGCCCAAAGAGAAACAGGTCTATAAAAAATTGATTTCCATGTAAAGTTGCTAATCATCTGAATACTTTAATTCCAGTAGGAACATGAATAATTATAGTTGCTGAAGTAAAGTAAGCTCGAATATCAACATCCATACCAACAGTAAATATACAGGGTGTTTGGAAAAGTTGGTACAAAATTTAAGGGGGTGAAAGTAGAGCCAAAAATAGTAAAAAAAGTTCCTATAAACATTGATCCTCCTTACTGAGATATGGCCCTCCAAAGGGGTCTTATCATTTGGATATTTTTTAAAATAACTTTCTTTCTGATTAAGATAATGGAATGAAAATTGTACGTAATAATCATACCATAAGGGTCTTTAACTACCATAAGTTTTATCAAAATCGGTTATAAGTGAGAATAGTTTTGTAACTACTCTTAACAGAAATGTTTCGAATTTTTGTAATTCTTTTGAATTATCAAGCAAATAATATTATTTTTTAGTGAATTGGACTTTTTTGAAGAAAAAATGTATCTACTTTTTTGTCGAATTCTGCGTAGTTTAATCAGAAATAATTATTTTTTAAATAATGTATGGCTCAGAAAAGAACATTTTTTAAAATATTTTTACATAGTAGGCATCTTTCATAGTGACAGTTTCATTGTAATGATACTAATGATTGTCACTTTCGCGTGCTATGATTTAAATTCTTGTTTCTTTATTTTCTTATACCTGTTTTACATTGACAATTTATTGATGAATAAATTGACGAAGTTCTTCATGAATTAATTCACGAATTTATTGGTAAACAGTGTGGTTTTACACTGCTACAGACTTTGTCAAGATTTTTGATACATGAATCAGTTCTACCAACGAATCAAAGAAGCAAATATATTTCAAAAATGTCACCTTTCCACTCATAATTGTAGTGATACAACAGCGGTACCGTTTTGATACATATTATATAAATATTAGTGTTTGTAAGTAACAAATCAGTAAAAACAATGCAAAACTAGTACGACGCCACACAATTATTTACATATTCTAATAACATAACCTCATTACTGATCTGAGGCTGAAAATCTGTTGGGTTATTACTTCCGAACTTCACGAAGAAATTGACGAAAATTAGAACATGCTCTAATTCGTCAAGAATTTGACAGCAGATTTGGTGCATTACACTTGTCCAATTTCTTGATGAAGCGACTTCATGAATTAATTGATCAATAAATTGTCAATGTAAAACAGCTATTAGTTGTGATCTTTATGCTCAACTTCGTATTTCATTCGATTTTTTTACAACAATGAACCATCATGCTTTTGCTAACTGAATATGCCGATACTCTTTTTGAGCCGCCGGACTATTTCCGTTACAGAAACCATAAATAAAATGCATATTGGTATATTCACGGTAAGTAAAAGTATGATGGTTCATGAATGAAATGCAAAGTCGAGCACAAAGAAGTTTCTGTTAAGAGTAGTTACAAAACTATACTTATTTATAACCGATTTTGATCAAACTTATGGTAGTTAAAGACCCTTATGGTTTAATTATTACTTACAATTTTAATTCCGTTAACTTAATCAGAAAGAAAGTTATTTTAAAAAATATCGAAATGATAATGATGAGACCACTTTGAAGGGCCATATCTCAGTACCTGTTCCGGAGGACCAATGTTTATAGGAACTTTTTTTACTATTTTTGGCTCTACTTTCACCCCTTCACCTACTTTAATGTTGTACAAACTTTTCCAAACACCCTGTATAATGATCTCATGAATAAGGTATTTTTTACATTTTAAATATTAACAAATATTATTTATTTGTTGATAAAAACAAATGTATAAAAGTAATTGTAAATGTTAGGTTATTTGGTATTTATAATATTGTTAACGTTTTCATTACCTATGTCTTATAACTGAATACGAGTTTTAATGAATATGTTCAATTAATTATTCAGTTTGTACTACGTATACCTTATTGTGTAACTGATTGCTTTTCAAAGAGTAGTATGATGAGTTAAAATGACAGTACGGCTAAAAAGTCATCCGTCCATAGTATTTTGATAATAAAGTTGGGTACTTTGATCTTGAAACCAATTGCAAAATTCAAGACGACTATGGGGAAATCAGCTTTTTCGCGTATGGCGCCGAATTAACAGGAGTTAAGGGGTAATTTGCTTATTTTTTAAAAAGTCGAGTATTTTTTTTTCGATTAGACCTTCGGAATACGTGGTTAAAATTAATGATATTATGACTTAATCACTCTGTATACATAGGTCCATGACAATCTTGACCTTATCCATTGTGGAGGGTCAATAAATAAACCAGAATATTGTGCAAACTTTCAAAACAAATATATAACGTGTCACTGGAATCAAAAAAAAGAAGATGATTCCAAAAAGCGACAAATATACATGATATTCCATTAAAAAAAACAAACGTGTGGTTTATGACTAAGAAACGTAGCACTCAATTGTTTTTCTAAATATTTCCTTCGGAGATCGGAAAATATCTTACAACTTTGATCGTCTTTTTTTTTCTATACAGGGTGGGCCACCAGTAACGCCTCGGTCGCTAGGGACCAAACGGCAAATGTTATAGAAACCTGTTTAGGTGGATACGTGTAGGTTGATTACGGCTACATTTTAAAAATATTTTAAAATATACAGGGTGTCCAGGAAAAACGTTCCATATCAAATTTATGTATTTTTAAATGTATTTTACTGCATTTTTGAAGGCACCATAAAAAAATAGGTGAACTTTATTAAAGGTTCTGCATACCTAGGACTTACAGTTTGTGAGATATTTCAATTTTAGTGAAAATGCAGGCATAGCGTAGAAATTTAATATTAGCAATAAAAAAATAATTTTAAGGAAGCAGCTTTGGAGGGTCTATTTTAGATCCTTGAAGTTATAAATTGTTATATTTGTCGTCACTTAGTATTATACAGGGTGTTCAAAAAACTGCTGAATACTTCTCTCAACTTTAAACAGCAATAACTTGGTTATTTTAAATGGAACACCCAGTATATTTTTACTTTGGGAGTTGGGAAATTTAAAACTCTTTCAAACTGTGTATAGGTTCCCTATACCTATCTCTAACGGTATTGGAGATATTTGTGCCGTTTCGTTTTTTATCGATTTTTTTTTTGTAAGATGTATCCACGTGTCTTTATCGAGGTCTTTACTGAATTGGTTTGAGTTCTTCTTGATGACGTCTCTTTAAATATAAGGAGAAAAATGTGAATGCAATTAGATGGCGCACCTGCACATTTTTCATATTCAGTGAGGAATTATATAAATCGATAAATAAGTAATAAATGAGTAGGTAAGAATGGTCCATGTCAGTGGCTACCACAGGTGTCCAAACCTCTCGTAATGGACTTCTTTGTTTCGGGCTGTATAAAAATATATCTTGTACACAGTGTTCCACCTACTACTTGCGATGATATGAAGGGAAGGATTAGATATGCATTTGCCACAATCACCCCAAATATTCTAAGGAATGTGAGAATATCATTTGAAGATAGAATAAGATGCTGTATTCAAGAGAATGGTTATCAATTCGAACATCTATTAAAATTTTTCTTTGTTTCTTCTAAAAGTAAAATTTCCTTTTATCATTACCATGACAATATTCAAAAAAGTTTTCTAATAAAAAATATTATTTTATAAGCAGAATAATTATAAAAAGTTATTAATTTTGTATAAATATGTTTGTTGTACGTAACTGAATTAAATTAATTAGAATCAACGTGAAAAATATTTATTAAAGGAAATTTTACTTTTAGAAGAAACAAAGAAAAATTTTAATTCATGATCGAATTGATAACCATTCTCTTGAATACAGCATCCTAATCTATCTTCAAATGATATTCTGATGACATTCCTTAGAATATTTGAGGTGGCAAGTGCGTCTCTAATTCTTTCCTTCATATCATCATCGCAAGTAGTAGGTGGGATACTGTGTATAAGATTATTTATATAGCCTGAAATAAAAAAGTCCATTACGGTGAAGTCTGGATACCTAGGAGGCCACTGACATGCACTGACAATTTTCGATTTAAATAATTTCTCACTGAGTATGAAAAATTTGGTCATCAAGAAGAACCCAAACCAATTGTATAGAAGGGTAAACAAAATAAGAGAGGTAGAATATTATTTGAATTAGCCTGTACAGTTTAAAACACTTTTATATTATTACACACTTCCTACCTATATCATTTAACATATCTAATTCACTTGGTAATACCTCACTGACAAGTTGCTGAACAGGTACAGTTATTAATATAATATTCTTAATGCAAATAAGACAAATTAAAAATATATATTCAGGCTACTGGGTAAGTTCCATAACGTCGATAAAGGTGAGCAGCGTGGGAAAATCTTTGTCAAAATCTTTACTAGGTATTAAGTATTCTTTAAATTAAGTTCTATGTTAGAACGCAATTCTATGCTACAACATTCTTACGGAGATAGTTTCTCATTGTTAACCTTTAGTTCGGATTATGAAAGTAACTGTATCATGCAAATTATCTATGTAGGTGGATCATTTTTGTCATGTGCAAGCGTTGAAACGAGAATTATTGTTTTCGTTTAGCATTCTCTACAATAATAAGTCTCTCCATTTCCCGTTAAAACATCAATCAGATATGGCACCGTATAATTATTTTTCTGCGGTGTAATATGACCTGTTGTTGAAGATGATTATTGATTTATTTTAATCGTGACGACTCTTGTTAGATATCTACTAAAGGGAATGCTTACAGTTTTCTATCATATAATTTTAATACAAAAATACTACAAAAAATATATGAAACTTTTTTCATTGAAGATATTCAACTAATTTACTTAAAGTCATCATATCTGCAAAGATAATATGGATCTGTAGATTACATTTTAATTTCGTTTTATGTTTTAAACTTATTTTACGAATATGTAGTTCGTTAATTTAAAATAAAATAATTTCAATAAGAAATTTCAAACAGTATAGTCACGTTAATTCTTTGTTTTATGTATTTTAACAGAAAATGTACTTAACTATCAACAGTTTAATACTGGAAAAATTAGTTGTATCTGATTATGTACAAATTACATGTTTAATTTCTTTTAATTCAAGATATTAATGCAACATATAAAAAGGACTCTTCTGACTTGATTAAATTTAATACGACTTTTTGAATAACAAACGGTATGAACCAACGAATTGTAACCACTAGAAGGAGCTTTGGATGTATTTGTTTGCGAATGTACATAAATAAATCAGATCTTCAGGAGACACAAATTTCTATTGGTCGAATTTATATTCACGCCTACGTCGATGATTGTCGATGACAGCTGTCAAAGGAAAAGAGTGTAGCCGCTATTAACGTATTTGAGTTTATTTGTGTTTAATGTGGCATTTTCCTCTTATTGTTGTGTAGTTTTTATATATGGACATTTATTTAGTGCTAAGACATGGTTAGAAAGTGTGTTATTTGTAAAGTTTTATTTAAAAAGGGCAAGCAGCGGTCTTTCCACAGGTAAGTAAACAAGCAACATGGGCGGATTTGAGGAATTACATAAGGGTGTTTTACATTTAGTACTTCATTACAGTGATAAAATACTGACTAAATCATTATCTAAATTATTAAATTGATATATATTTTAATTGTTCAACTTATTTTTTCCTGTTTCAGTAATATTATAAGTATATCATGAGTAATACCTGTATTTTTTAGATTTCCTAAGAATCTGGAACGAAGAAACTTGTGGAAGCTCTCCCTAGATGATGTCAACATTACCGACAACATTTTTGTCTGTTCTGATCATTTTGCGATTAATGATTTTCTGACAATGCCATCAGGTATAAAGTATTTGCGAGAGACAACTATTCCAGTAATAGCTTCTACTTATAGCAGGTAAAATAACTTTTATATCGATTAAAATATACAAGTAAAAAGCCTTTACGGTTACCTAGTACCCCTTTACCTTTTTATTTAATTTTTATAGATTAGACAGTTCTAATAAGGAAAATATTCATATAAATAATGTTGCTACGGAACAGTACTTGTACTTGCCGCAACAAAAACCAGAAAATATATCCACATGTTCATCGTCATCGACACTGAGTGTTATCTACTACAAATAAGGCTATAGATCTTTCTGAAATATATTTGAAATTTGGTTACACTGCACCAAAACATTCATCAAGTTTAACTGCATAAGAAATAGGAGTGGATTCACCCAATCGTAATAAAATTATAAACGTGAAGTAAGTTATAAAAATTTAATTAACAAATTATATGTCCTTTGTATGGCATCTACAACTAATACGCTATCTGCTTACCTATCTAACAATTTTTTTATTCAGTACATTTTAAAAAATACCAAGAAAATTCTACCTTGTTACGTATTTATATATTACCATTTTATTTTATATAAACACTACCGTAAGAGTTTATATAAAATACATCTGGAATACATAATTTATAATTTTTAGGAAAAGGCCTTATCCACGATATTTTGGAGAATGTCATACTTCTAACATGGATAGTCCAAAAAGAGCAAGAAAAAATACGATTATTTGTAAGAATAAAATAAAAATGCAAACAATAAAGTTCCGAAATCTGCAGCAAGCAAAGGTCGTCTAAAAGCCAGAATTTGTAGCCTTAATTCTCTTCTGAATTTTTGAAAAAGAAATATGACTCAATGTATCGTATCATTCATGTAAGTTGAAAAATACTTATTCACAATATGTATTTTTAGGAGTCAGCACCTGGAATTTTAGGTGAAATCTGTCGAAGATCAAGAAAAGGACCATCTCGAAAAAAGTATTCACCTGAGTTTAGGTCGATTGCCTTAACATTAAGATTTTATTCAACAGATGCTTATAATTATGCAAGAAGATGGCTTTGCCGCATACAAAAACAATTTCTAAGTGGTACAGATCTATAGATGGAACACCTGGATTTACAAATGAAGCATTGGCTGCTATTAAATTGAAAGTAAGAGAAACAAACAGTTAAATGTTTAGAATTTTTAAGTGAATCAGGTATCAAAATAGTTTCTGTTACTTTTGATGGTGCTTCTTCAAATATCAAATTACGGCTTTACCATAAATGTTAATGTTAATATTAATAAGTAGGTAGATTGTAAGATTGTAGCATTTTAGGTTATTTGTTGACTTATTACTGTTTCAAATTGGTTTTCTAATAAAAACTAGAAAAATAAACCAAACATTTGTTTTTTTTATGATTCTATAAGTCATTAGTGGTTTATAAGTCGTAACTTACTAGAGACTTATAACTTATAACTCACTAGTGACTTATAGGCCACATTATTCCTTTAAAACCAAAGAAATTATAGTATCATTTATCAAAGCATTTAATCAATCAGTACTGATGTCAGAACAATTTGAGTATGGTAAAAGCGGTTTATCAATTTTACTTTAATTTTTACCGTCTCATTATATAACTATCGCCAATTAGACCAGGGTCGATAATTTTTGAAACCAAAAAAAATTATAGTAGGACCCATTGGAAAAGAAAGAGAATATAACAGAAATGAAAGGAAAAATAATTTACGGGCGGTCTGAGGTCGAGAAGGGGAAGGGGGTGAGTTTTTAAGGGTAAAAAACGGTTTCCCTTGATTTCCGGAAAAACTACAAGTCATGGAAAAAAGTTAAATGGCAAAGTTGTAGGTAATAAAAAGATCTACTACTTTTGTATTTACACTTTTTCACATAACCTCAAAATTTATTTGAAAAATTCAAATAACCAAGTTTTTGGTTTTTTATTTTATCTTTTACAAAAAAAATTTTTTCACGAAATTTGGTGAAAACTTACCCATTTATGTCCCAAACACGCTGAAATGAAAAAAACGAAACAAAGAAACGAAAAAACTAGAATCCGAAAACTTTTTTCAAATCATTATGTACAATTTTGAGCTATTTATTAAAATTTACACGTTAATTACCTACTCGAAAAACGTAAGATTCCATGTTACATTGATAAACAAAAAAATTACAAGTCGAAATATACTATTATAATTAACAACCAAATAAGTTAATAAAGTTAATATTTCATAAGACATCTACAATATTTTGTGAAAGTTGTAGAATCTTCTTTAAATTATATACGTAGATGCCTATTTATTGCTATTTTAAGATAACCTACCTTGAGTGACCTACGGAAAATTTTAGCCCATCAAAAGATATTTCATAGAGAAGTGGGGAGGGGCTAGGAGCCCGTTTCTTTGCATTTCCTGAGAAAACTTACCACAGTAATGTATATTTTTTTACACCATCAGAAAGTAGATATTTCAACGAAGAAAAAACCCACGGACGTTTTTAAAAAAGCAGATATTTTGACGTGAGAATTTTCGATTGAAAATTAGGGTGCTTTTTCGATATTAAGTAAAAATAGGTGATAAAATAAATATTTCAAATAAAAAAAATTACAGCGTGTCTGGGACATAAATAGGTAAGTTTTCACCAAATTTCGTGAAAAAAAGTTTTTTGTAAAAGATAAAAATAAAAAACCAAAAACTTGGTTATTTGAATTTTTCACATAAATTTTGAGGTTATGTGAAAAAAGTGTAAATACAATAGTTGTAGATCTTTTTATTACCTACAACTTTGCTATTTAACTTTTTTCCATAAGACTTGTAGTTTTTCCGGAAAACAAGGGAACCCGTTTTTTTTACCCTTAAAAACTCACTCCTTCCCCTTCCCGACCTCAGATCGCCCGTAAATTATTTTTCCTTTCATTTCTGTTATATTCTCTTCCCTTTCCAATGGGTTTCATCCTACTATAATTTTTTTTTCATTTTTTACCATTTTTGAAGGCTTAAGCACTGGTCTAAATATGTAAAAATTATTTATAAAATGAGTAGTCCTTTCAAATGTGTATTGGTATTTTGTAAATTTTAATATTTTGCCATTTTTGACAGTACGCCACTGCCGTTGTGTCTCATTGTTTACATTTGACACTATCTGTCTTTATTTATTAGGCTCTGTTTAGATGTTTGCTACAGTTAAAACACATGTATAAGAATACACAAAGATGCTTCTAGTGATTAGAATTCGTTGGTATGAACAATATTAGTTGCCACTATTAATTAAATTAAAGGGACGAAAAAAGTTATAAAAGTAACTTGGGATGGAATTAGTTCAAAAATAACATTTTTTTATCAACTTTATAGAAAGTATTTTTACACTTTTGTACTTTAAAGATTATCACGCCATTAAATAGTGCGAAGGTAGAACATAAAACCGGTGCTTTATTAGAAAAGTTCTTGACAATTATTTCAGTTTATTTAAGTCCAGCCGCCTCTTAATCGAGATCTTATTTTCTTCTATGATTGGGGAAATCATAATAATTTCTTAACTTTATTAGTTCTGGTCTATTATTTACATTAGTACGTTTTATTTAATGAACGCATTCTTCGAATGGTAGAGGTAAACTAATTTCATTCATTACTTTGATAGGGCACGTAAATATCATATTTTTATAATATTCTAAATGTCCTTTGAGATAGCTTATTCATATTTTAAACTTATATTTATTACATCTGGACAGGAACAGTTGTAGTTTTATGGGGTGACTGTTATTATATTTCATCCCCAATTTATTTATTTTTCGTTATTTTCTTTAATCTTTTGGATTATAAGCAAAAAACAGGTAGACTTAACATAGATCTAGTATGCTTTGAAATGATAGATATTCCTTACAATTTCTATAAAATGCTTACTTAAAAAATTTATATACGATGTATTTCTCTTTTCAAATATTGTCTTGTTTTGCTGACATATTTTGCTCAAACATTTGGAAATAAGAATCCTCGTAACATCTCTTACGCATGTTTTGAATTTATTCAAGTGAACATGACTACAGTACTTGTTTTATAAAAATTGTTCAAAATCTTTGGCATTTCAAAACATATTATGAGATGAATGTTATGAAAAACCTAATTTTTTTAATTCGTTCGATTCGACAGAATTGGAGAACAGTACTTTTTTCCTGTAATGGGTTAGATTTAGAATTTCCAAAATATAAATACTGAAGTAAATCTGGTGAAATTCAGCATGAAACGTGACTTGCTTTTATAATACAAAAATGGCTGAAGCCATTTAGAATGTAGCTTTCTATTTTTGAATTCAACATCCAGATTTTATTTTTTTAATTTTTTGTATTCTGATCTGAAAAAACAATTTATAATAATAGCTTTATTTTATTATTTCTGGTCGAATATTCTATTAATATTTAATTACTAATCTGCTCCCACAAAACCTAGCCCGAGAAGCTAAGGTTAAGGAAACGAAATTTAAATCTGTAACTGGTGTCAATACAGGACACTAAGTATCAACCAGGAATACCATATATATTTTTGTAATATTCCGCAAATAATATATTTTATTTTTTACTAAATTTTAATTTGTAGAGTAGATCGACTACAAATTTGACCAACCATTTTAGTCACGCCTTATATACAGGGTATCTCATAATTAGTATCAAATAATTTACCACTTGATTATATTGCCTGAAATAAGAATATTTTTACATATAATCATGGGTCGAGAAATGCTTCCTAAGGCTGCTGCGCCCCCCAAATGGGACTTGAAAATTATTTCTTTTTAATATTAAAATTATGAATTTTGACTACATGAACGGAACGCTCATTAAAAGCCGAAATCATAATTTTTCAAAAATTTTAGTCAGGGGTCTCAATTGAGGGTCGTCGGTTAAAATTTGCACCAATTTCTTTGCTTGTCGAAATTTTCAAATTCAGATGCCAACATAAGATAGACCTTCATTTCCTCTAGAAAAATGTCACTCTTTGTTTCTTTCCATAAAATGCTCCATCTCCGAGAAAAACGGATTTAAGCATTTCATTACATTACCTTAAAATTCAAACAAATAGCTAAAATGGGTACATGTACCATTATGAATTTTGATGTCATCATATCATTATATATTGTATATATTCTGGAATTCTGAAATGAAAATAATAAGCGGCGTTTCATTTGACCTTTTACCAGTATTGTTGTCTTGTTGTCTTGTAAGTACCTACATAATTTTCTGTATAGAAAGCTATGGAGTCAAGCGAACAACAATTGATTCAATCACTTGAGTGCCAATTTTACGCTCATCCGGGAAAAACCAATTACGTGATTTAAAGTGCATTTGATGACCTGCAGTTTGCTAAACCGCCGGTGGAATTTCACTTAATCTGAAAAATATCTCTGCCCTGACACTGATTTTGATTGATTACATCTAAACGGCCGTTTTCCTATCTCTCGGAAGATTTGACGATTATTTACGGTGCGAAAACAATTATTGGACGTGGTTAATTGCGTGAAGAGGAGGGATGTGTTTGCAGGTAATAAATTAAATGCGCCTGCTTTTGTCTAGCGGAAGGACTTTTCATTAATAAAAATGAGTTTTGCTTTTTGACGGCATAGTAAATGTCAGTTCATTCGATGTTGTCTGAGTACTTCCTTATTCCAGCAATATTTTAACGAGTATTAAAAGCGTCGGCTAGCCATTTATGTCCATCAGAAAATATGCAAAATGCAAATGAATCACTTAAAGCCACCTACCTCAGATGTAACATTTTATTTATATGACCAGAATATATTTTACGTTCTTCTTTCTTGATCCTGTATCAATAAATAACTTTTCGATTATTTTTTTCCTATTCATTTCCACTATTTCGCTTCCCCCCTTTAAATATTCGAGCCTCCCTAGGGAGCACATTCCGCAAGTTGAGAAACGCTGCCTCATCTTGATGTTCAACTATTGTTTTTTTTAATCTGGCTTAAAAATTCAGAAAGTATTACAACGATGACTCTTATAATTTTTTTTAAGGAGAAAAAGTCATGAAAATCCTACAATAAAAAATAATGTAGGACTCTGTACATATTTAATTTTCGGTGTAGACACATATAGTGTACTATGACAGCTTAACTTAATCTTTGGAATAAACTGTTTTTTGATATTGCGGTAATACGTACAACGTGGCAGCAAAAGCATTGAACTCTTTATAAACTAAAGATCGGACTACAAATAGAAGTGCAAAATGAACTGAAATTAATATCGTCATAACAATAATGTACAGAATGCTCTGTGGTGAAAGAAAAAGTGATATGACAAAGAACCATGACTCGTGAAATCCTTCAGATGGATGTTTAATTAATTTAACAATAAAAGTCGCCAGTAAACATGAAATCACTGGATTCTTAGTCTTCGAGCGGATGGAAAAAGTCTCAAGGCTCTTTTGTGTGTCCCTAACATACCCCTACCAACACCTCCGTCTATAACCGATATAATGATGACGTCATGATTCAAACTACAAACAAAAGATGGATGTGGCTACATGAGGATATCCTCTTTGTTTAATCGATCTACCTCAGCTCAGAACTATAGGAGCCCCTTGATGTTAAGGAGATTTGGAGATGTTATGGTAAAGCTAGCACTGTCACTATGTCAAGACACAGGAATATCAAGGATATATATTTAAGGTTGGAAGACTTTGATGATTCTGACCCTAGAAATAATCTATACTGCCACAAGAGCGCTGAGACCAACAACAATAGAAGCAAGTACCTCTCTAGGGATTAAATTCTGCCTGAAGTGAAATCGAAGTGAAAAACTTAATCCAAGAAATCAAGAGAAAGTGATTCACACTTACAATCAACCGAAGTATCTCTTGAATATCATAACGTATGTGGTGGTCATTGTAATACTACATATCTGATATCGAGGTAAACCAAGAAATTAGACAATTCGTTTGCAAATACTCTCGAGGGGCAATACGCCCACCATTCAGAGTTATGGTCCAAGTCCACAAGCTTCCAACAAATACTTCACCGAATTTAAAGGTGTAAAATGTATTGAAAATACTCCTCATTATGAACCAATGATTTAAAAATATATTTGAAAACTAGTTGAAAGTTTCAAAACAGTTTCAAAACTGTAGATATGGTAGAAAAAAATGTAAATAAACTTAATTTTCATAAGTATATTATATGAACGTATTCTATGTCGCTATATTTTTTAAAATAGGACTTTAAACATATCAAAAAGTATTTAACAACCATGAATTTTGTTTTATAGCTAGCGGTTAAACGGTTATTCATGCATAACAAACATTAAATGTTCAGTATAAATTGCTATCAATGCTATAGCAAAAAAATATACGACTCAAACATGGCAATATAAATAACGCCTTGTCCTACATACAATAATAAATAGTATCTATATCACATTCATAAAATAAATTATAGGTGTCCATTTTTAATACTTAATGCACAAGATACCTCAGTTGCCTCTCAATCAGCAATCAAGCAGTTAAAAGTTAAATGCCAAGTAAATTTGAAGTTTTTTTCAGGAATTATGCGTAATACTGCTTATTTTAAATTATACATATTTTGATCTAACTACTGACCCTTAGCAACAAAATTTAAAAAACTGAAATAGACTCATATATTTTCTCAATGACCTAAATAAGTGGTAAGTATACGATTATAAAATTTCATTTTAAACAACTTTTGTTAGTTTTTTAACCAAAAATTTAATAATAAAAATATTTACTATGCGTATCTTGTTACAATATTTATTATTGCTAAATTTTACTGGCATATGCACGACACGTTTAACAAAATAACATCCATTTTACCTCGTCGAACTGACAAGATTAAGGTTTCCCTGTCTCAGGTGTTTCAAAGTGAATGCTTTCAATCTATAAGGGTCATTACGTCTGTAATGGCATCGTATCGTATATTCCTGTTGTGTTGTGAATTTTTGTCCCTATTTGTATTCCATTCGCGAGGCACTTTTATTCCTAGCATTTAGATTCTGCCGAAACGATCACGTCACAATAGACGTATTTATTTTATTTATAACTTAACAGTATCTACTACGCTTTTATAGCATTTTAAGATATTCCTCAAAAATGTACGAGACATGAATTGGCAGTTCTTTGTGTATTTTATGAAATGCTTCCTGGTTTATCAAAATGTTCAACAAATTTCGCATAAGAGGAGGATATGAAATCATGTTTTTCTTCATGTACCTAATGTACGGGGTACCNGCACTCTCACTATGTCAAGACACAGGAATATCAAGGATATATATTTAAGGTTGGAAGACTTTGATGATTCTGACCCTAGAAATAATCTATACTGCCACAAGAGCGCTGAGACCAACAACAATAGAAGCAAGTACCTCTCTAGGGATTAAATTCTGCCTGAAGTGAAATCGAAGTGAAAAACTTAATCCAAGAAATCAAGAGAAAGTGATTCACACTTACAATCAACCGAAGTATCTCTTGAATATCATAACGTATGTGGTGGTCATTGTAATACTACATATCTGATATCGAGGTAAACCAAGAAATTAGACAATTCGTTTGCAAATACTCTCGAGGGGCAATACGCCCACCATTCAGAGTTATGGTCCAAGTCCACAAGCTTCCAACAAATACTTCACCGAATTTAAAGGTGTAAAATGTATTGAAAATACTCCTCATTATGAACCAATGATTTAAAAATATATTTGAAAACTAGTTGAAAGTTTCAAAACAGTTTCAAAACTGTAGATATGGTAGAAAAAAATGTAAATAAACTTAATTTTCATAAGTATATTATATGAACGTATTCTATGTCGCTATATTTTTTAAAATAGGACTTTAAACATATCAAAAAGTATTTAACAACCATGAATTTTGTTTTATAGCTAGCGGTTAAACGGTTATTCATGCATAACAAACATTAAATGTTCAGTATAAATTGCTATCAATGCTATAGCAAAAAAATATACGACTCAAACATGGCAATATAAATAACGCCTTGTCCTACATACAATAATAAATAGTATCTATATCACATTCATAAAATAAATTATAGGTGTCCATTTTTAATACTTAATGCACAAGATACCTCAGTTGCCTCTCAATCAGCAATCAAGCAGTTAAAAGTTAAATGCCAAGTAAATTTGAAGTTTTTTTCAGGAATTATGCGTAATACTGCTTATTTTAAATTATACATATTTTGATCTAACTACTGACCCTTAGCAACAAAATTTAAAAAACTGAAATAGACTCATATATTTTCTCAATGACCTAAATAAGTGGTAAGTATACGATTATAAAATTTCATTTTAAACAACTTTTGTTAGTTTTTTAACCAAAAATTTAATAATAAAAATATTTACTATGCGTATCTTGTTACAATATTTATTATTGCTAAATTTTACTGGCATATGCACGACACGTTTAACAAAATAACATCCATTTTACCTCGTCGAACTGACAAGATTAAGGTTTCCCTGTCTCAGGTGTTTCAAAGTGAATGCTTTCAATCTATAAGGGTCATTACGTCTGTAATGGCATCGTATCGTATATTCCTGTTGTGTTGTGAATTTTTGTCCCTATTTGTATTCCATTCGCGAGGCACTTTTATTCCTAGCATTTAGATTCTGCCGAAACGATCACGTCACAATAGACGTATTTATTTTATTTATAACTTAACAGTATCTACTACGCTTTTATAGCATTTTAAGATATTTCTCTAAAATGTACGAGACATGAATTGGCAGTTCTTTGTGTATTTTATGAAATGCTTCCTGGTTTATCAAAATGTTCAACAAATTTCGCATAAGAGGAGGATATGAAATCATGTTTTTCTTCATGTACCTAATGTACGGGGTTCCTCAATGTTTCATGTACATGGAACTATCATAGAATCTAGACGACAAAATAAGACGATTACTAAAGTTGTTCATTCCGTTCAGCGGTCAAAGTTGGTATAATTTCTTCTCCAAGCAATTTTAAAAAGCTTTGTCCCATTTAAATACATTGTAGGTTATATCTCACCCATACTGAAAACGTATCGGTTGATAAACATCAAAATAATTATAAATAATAAATCATTCGTCGGTAGTCACATCTATGGTAGATATACCTACTGATGAGAACTAGTAATTTATAATGGTTAATATTATGATGCTACTGACAAATGATTTTAACTCTCTACTAGATATTGCGGATGCAATTCAATGCTGGACGGACCATGTGCATTGCAGTTATTTTTCACAATATCATTAGCTAAAAAATTATGAATATTGTTAACTAAATATAAACAGTGATCTAAACGTTCGCTTAAAAAAATCGCGTATAAATATTAGTATTTTGAATGACAAATTAGATGTTGATCTTGTACTTGGACTTGAACATCCTGGAAAAATGATTAGGTCCCAGATTTCGACATAAAATTTGGGACTGTATCAGGAATATTCTGGAATAAAAAAATAGAGTAATCTCTCTGATATTAAGTTGACCTTAGTTTAATATTGGAACTTGTGGTGAAAATCAAATCCCAGGTCTCCATCCACTTTGTCTTTTAAAATCCTATAAATTTTGCTTGAAATATTTTCCTTCACAATTCAATCTTGTACAATTATTTAAAAATATTTTGGACCGTCAAATGATCTGTATAAAAAAATAGTTTGTTCAATTTAACATTTTCATGTTGTTCTTAGTTTGGCCTTGAAACTTAATGTCAAATTCAAATGTAACAAAAGCCGGGACGCGTAGTAATTTATTTGTTATTTCAGGCAACACTAATTTTATCGAAAAGTTAATAGTTTTCAAGTAGGACAGCGACGCCACAAGTCCGTTCTTCAGAGAAGGCCTTATGAAATTTAGCAATATTTTTTAACAAGTTCACTTAGACTGTCGGGGTCATGTGTTGAGCATCTGGTATAAAGAGAAAAATCGATATTCCAAATAACGCGCGAAATGCATTTCAAAGAACGTAGGAATTCCAAGAATAAGTCGTTAGAAGTTGTGAGAAAAATAATATATCAAATAGCTGTTTTTTAAGCGGATTTTCCAAGCTATAAGAATAGATTAAATAAGATTGACTAATCCGTCCAGTATTGCTACACGGAGTCACTAGAGGAAGGCTAGGGTTATTTGTGAGTTCAGTTAGTCACGGAATTATTTATATAAATGTAAGTCCAGTCAATTAGGTAATTATTAACATGGCATAGTTATGCCAAAGCGTCCCGATATTCAGGGTTCCCGCCAGTAAGATAAGAACATAAACGTCTGGACCCGAGAAATAGGCGCGTCGAAGCGAGGTGTCGAATTAAGGAGAGATCTTCGAAAAAAGAGACAGTTTTTCCTTGGGTTCCACATTGAGCAGTCTACTTAGTTTTAGAGTCTCGGGTTAATTTAATAATGGATAAAGTCATTCCAAATTTTGCTATGGTTCGCGCATTCCCTGAATCTCGGTACGCTGTCGCGTGTCAATAAATTAATAATGTTTTTCGAGTCTGTTGTGTCGTTATTTTATTTGTTTGTTTTGTTTTATTGTTAATAAATTGTTTTCTTGTTCTTCCAACTTCACCCTATACAACAAACCACTGGATTACCTTCTGCATGAGCGACATACGGTAAGTGTATGGTATTCATTTTCTGAACGTACAACATTTCTAAGTTCCCACGTATTAATTAAAGTGTAATGATAATTATAAACTCCCTTTCGAGAAGTTAATAGTAAACTCTTTTGTCAGTTAATACCGTTATGATACTGGTCATAGCGGTAGATAGATAATTAAAGAAATAACCCCTCAGGTTACACAAATCAAATCTAATGAGCATATTGGTTTCTTGGTATTTACAACTTTTATTTGAAACTTTTTTTGATAGAATTCCCAATTCTGAAAAGTTATAGAGGATTCGGGTCTTTTTGGGACACCCTGCATGCATGTTAATATCTCTAACGCAGCCTCCCTATTTATAAAAAATATACATCTACCCGCTATAATAATAATTCAAGAGACTCACCGTTTATATTCCTTATCATTATCTCATCCAAAACGAACATACCTGAAACAGAACCAAACCTATAATAAACAGTGCATAATAATGAAAACAAATAGCTTGTGCACAAACAACAAAAGAGGCGATATTGCTTTGCATAAAATAATCCTTGTGCCATCTACACCATTGTCAATTCTCACGGCGTCATGTTAACATTCGCCGATACAGAAGTCACTATCGGTTTAAAGTCACCGATGCAGAAAACAATTGCTAAATAAAAGCTAACAACTGCGTTTAAGCCCAGCTAATCTTGATTACTGTTGGCTGCGGGAACTGACCGTGAAATATTTGGTGCTTATTGAGTGAAACGAAGACGTGTTGATGTAATTTTTTAGATGCTGTGATTAATCTATTGTCCCTCCACAGTTACTTTAATTTAATTGGTGTCGCTGCACATTTTCATCGATTTCAATTCAATTCAATTATGTTCAATACTTAAAGATGACTGTCCATATGAGAGATGTAATGACATAAACAGAAAAGGAAATTTTAAATTGTTTTACTTTTCTACTCTAATGCAACAGTAAATTTGGGACATTATACAGGGTGTCCCAAAAGTGAAGTCCTTCTGGGCTTTGATTAAGGGAACAAAAACAAATCGAAAATCAAGAATGGAAAATTTTAAGATTGTTTTTCTTTGTCGAGTTATTCAAAAAAAAATATTTAAAAAAACTAGAAATTAATATTTGGGCTGGGTTATTAAATAATTATGTAGTTGAGAGCGATATTTACTGCAACTGTGTTTTTAAATGAAAACTTAATATTGCCATTGCTGGATGACGTTCTGTTAGCAGTTAGACTTGGTTTCAACATGATGGAGCTCCATCACATTATGGTTTGCGAGTATGAAATTATCTGAATCAAAACTTCCCAGACAGATGAATTAGAAGAGGTGGATGCATAGCATGGCCTCTGAGGTCATTAGATCTGAATCCCCTAGATTTTTTTGGGGTTATTTAAAAGAAAATATTTACAACAAACCTGTTGTAAATCCAGAAAATTTAGTAGCCTGTATACACGCTCCTGTCGCATTAATAGACCAACAGATGCTACAAAGGGTTCAAGCCTCAATGTTGATCATGCCTATCTTTGTCTTAGAGTAGAAGGCAACTTATTTGAACACCTTTTGTAAAAACATTTTTTATTATTTAAGGACGTTATGGTTTTTTTTCCTCTCCATTTTATAAAATTGTTTTATTATTAAAATGTTTTTCTCTATCCTTTTCAGGTTAAAATTATTCCTTACACCCAGGTACAACCGACAATCGGAAACTATACATACCTACTATTGGTTATAAATTATTTGTCTTGGTCCCCATAAGCATATACTTCAGTTTTTTTTCAGCCATGTCTACCTTTTGTCCTCCATCGAATGACATAATCAATTTTTATATGTAACGTTTCGTCTCTCTAGGACCATCTTCAACTTCATTATTAAATACGACCCTGGAAATTTTATTACATTTTTTGCAAGCCTTCATGACCCCCAATATTGTACTGCCTCAGCCCGAACCAGATTCAAACGTTTTGGCTCGAAAAATTCATCTACAGTGTAATCGTTCCAAAATCAAAATTTTTTATTTAGACTCCTTTGTTTATTAAATTATCGTACACTGTAAGTGTCGTTAGACCCTGTGAAATCCATCTAGTTATTTAAACTACTACCACCACGCATTAAAATTACGCAACTTTGTCTCCATTTAAGCTACTTCGTACCTCTTATCTCTTATCGTTTCCGAGATCCCTGTAGTGAGAAACCAATTTGTAACAGCCTGTATTGTATTAATACATAATAATAATCACTGTACATATGGCTTGATTTTACTTTAAATAGAGAAACTGCAGGACTAGAATCATTACCGAAAAATAAGTAGAGTTAGCTCTATAAATTTTTTCCTGTAGCACTCGGTATTCGAGATACAGGGTGTTAAAGTTTATAAAAAAATATACTTTTTCTGCCATATTTTCATAATAAGATGACGGAATTGAATGAAATTTACTACAGCGTATTTACTTAATTATTTACCTTTTATTGGATTTAATATTAATGCCGTAGATTTAACCAGTGGCGTGCTAGTGGAAGTGCAGCAACCTTTTCTCAAGAAAAACATATGCCACTGGCGGATTTTTTACATTAAATGAATGAAAAATGTTTCTTGGTGTTTTTTAATAGTAGCAGCCGTTTAGGAGATATTTGGCTTGTCTTTAAGTTTTATTGAATTTTCCTAATAAATTAATCTGTTTATTTGATGAAAACTTCCTGGTTTTAACCAGTGGCGTGCTACTAAAACATCCACCAACTCGTTCAGTGTAATATGAAGATATGGCATCATCCATCTCGAATACTAATCTATTTCTGTATTTAAAGTGAAAGTGTTTATATCTCGGGACTAAAGTACCCTTTTATGTTTCTGGAGATTGCTGAAAACTTCACTGTAGGGACTAAAAGATACTCTCTTAGTATACAGGGTGGTCTTTAAGTAAGTTCCCGTAATAAAGGGGATTCCGTAGATTTTACGGAAATGTTCCCATGATCCCCAAACGATTTGGTTACAACGTCATTGAACAATTTTTTGAAAATATCGCTTCTAGTCAGCTCTTGAAAAATGTCTGGTTACTTGACGTAGATTAGCGCAGCCAAATAAAATTTGGAGTGGCGATTTAAAGATAAAAACTCCATTGTTTAGTAGAGTGATCCGTAATTGTGTGTCGCAAAGCATAATACATGCATAAAATATGAAAATCCGTTGACTTGGGCTTATTTACTACAATTTGGGTTTATTTTAATAAAATTTAAAATGTTTCAAAAACTCCAGAACTGTTTCAAATAAAATTTTGTAACTTGCAGTAAATGTAAGTCTAATCGGGACATATTTTAGTACATTAATCCTGATGGTCCAAAATTTTATGAAACGGTGAAAAAATATTTATAGTGAGCAATTTGAAATATAAAATCAAGAGAACAAAAATGAATTGAGATGCTGATAAAAAAATTCAAGTTACTTGAAGTTGTTCGAAATTCACCAATGTTTCGAAAAGAATTCGATAATCCTTTAAGAAATTCCATCAAGGTGCAATTCCCTCTAAAACCCTGGGTTCAAAGACAAATAACCGAAGACGACCTACACTGAAAGAAATCCACCAAGTGAGGGTTTTGCTAAGATATTTTAGCTACAGTAGGTAAAATTTTTGCTCTCACACAAAAAAATTCATGCTGCCACAAGTAAATACGTTTTGCTGAAACGTGTTTGCTACCACAACAAAGAAAAGTCTTGTGGCTATATGATAGTTCAATTGAAATTTTATTTTAGTCGACTGTCTATCTGTCCCAAGTGAGTTGCTTTGCTCGGGTAAGTCAATGTACTTTTTTAGAATTGATCCAATTGGGGTTAGTCAGTCCTTATTTGTAGCAAATTGGGGCTCACTTACTGTAACTGAGGCCTCACTTAATAATTTCCAGAATAAACCGGAATGCGTCTCAGTGCGCATGCGGATTACGCGTGCCTTATACTGACCATGGTTTCGTCCATAGAGAAGTTAGAGGTATCGCCATTTTGCTGTAACACGTAAGCACTGGATATACGTTCGTCAATCGTTAGTCGATGGGTCCTTTATAATAAATAGATGTTTTGTGATCGAGTGTTGAGTCAGTTTTCAGTTGTCTAACAAGGTAGGTATGTAATAATACTTATATGCATGCGTGATTACATGCACACAATGCAGGCTGGATACAAACTCTTACTTCTCGAATGGGGATTTTCATTTTATGCTTGTTTGAAAATATGTACAACATGTAAGTTGCATTGCATGGTGCACGAAAGAGTGAGGAGAGCCAACAACACTGAAAAATAGTAAATACGGAGTTCACTCGCTTGGGGTTAATGAGTCGACTCGCTTAGGCTTAATGAGGACTCGCTTGGGGTTAATGAATTCACTCGTTTGGGGTTAATGAGTTGAGTCGTTTGTGGTTAATAAGTTGACTTACTTGAGGTAGCAAAAAGATTATAGCAAAACTGTTTACTTACTGCAAGTGAGTTCCTTCCAGTAAAGTAGTTTTTCTTGTGGTAGGAAGGCAACTCACTTTGCGCCTATTTAATGCAGATATTTTGCTACGGTTAATGGATTTTTACTAACCGTAACAAAGAAATTCTCTCAGTGTACTACGTAGATCGGAAGTCGCGAGGCGGGAAAACACATTTTCACCACAGTTCCGAAAATTTCCCAGAAGTCCTCTACAGAGCCAGGGTTGCCTCCAAAAGTCATCACGCATACCAGAGGAAGCTGACAGCGCAGGCGACGAAGCGCGAAATTGTCATCGATCGCACAGGAAAACGCGAAAATTTTTACTCATGTTCCGAAGATTTTCCTAAATTGCAGTATGAAACCATAACCGCTGCCAAAAACCATCAGCCGCGTACCAGCAAATGATGAAAGTGCAGGCGAAGAAGCGCAAAATCACAACTGACAGCGCGGGAAGACGCGAGAGATATCTTTAAGAGACCTTTGGGTCAGTAATCAAAATAAATTTCAGCTTAACGACTATGGGAACGCCCACAATCCACAGAAGAATGTTTTTCCAATTTTTCAATTCTGACGCGGACCTCACATGGAGCCAGCATAGACAATGTTCGAATGTTTACCCAGACACAAAGCATGCAGTTCAATAACCAGTGTCAGATTCTGGTCAATACTAGCGTGCTCTATATATTTCATATTTTGTCTTATACAGTGCGTCCCAGAAGTAACGCAAAAAATTCGTATTTTATTTTGTGTTGCGTTTTCACAAAAACGTTAAAACACGTCAATTAGTAAATAGGAATTGTCGTTTTGTCACGTTGGTTAAACCCTTTTTGCGCTATGTTTCATAAACCTATGACGTCATCGACATTTTTTAAATAGCACTACCTTATTTTTTATGCATAAATGGATAGCCCATTTAAAGGGAAATGCGTCGATATAGGGTTTGGCTTACTTTACTTTGACAGGTGCGAAAAAATGCCAACAATTGGAATAAACATGGTTTGAATTAATAACAAAAGTGATACCTGTAGGTATCACAAACTTATGCGTGAACAGTGCTATAGCAAAAAATGTGTTTTGGTTGTAGGTACATGTTTTTATGTAGATTGGGTAGATACACCCGATCACAGTGGCTATGTCGGCATTGTTCTGAAGACGACAGTTAGCGAATGCAATAGTGCCTCATATCATTGTGACAGTTACAAATACCATAACTTTACATTACGATGGTGTTGTGTTTAAATGAGAAACAAAGAACTGAAATCCTAATTATGGTTGGATACGGAGATAGGATCCGTAGTTATGGTGAAGTATGTCAATTATTCAATGCCAAGTATCCAGAACAACCAATACCTCCGTCCACAGTATGCAGGAAAACGCTGGCCATGTTAGAGATCTGTCTAGATCTGGAAGGCCAACGACAGTGATAAAAAATGATAGGCAAAATGTTATGTTTAGCTGTCACTGAAAATCCACACACTGCCGTTCGTCGTATCGCCGAAAACGCCAACACATCAATACATAAAAACGTACCTACAATCAACCAAAACACAAAACATCCACAAATTTCCATTTTTTGCTGTGGCACTGTTCTCGCATCAGTTTATGATTCCTACTTTTGTTGTTATTTTAAACCATGTCCATTCCAATCATTGGCTTTTTTTCGCTCCTGTCAAAGTAAAGTAGGCCAAACCCTATATCGACGCATTTCCCTTCAAAAGGACTATCCATTTATGCTTAAAAAATTAGGTAGTGCTACTTAAAAAAAATGTCGATGACGACATAGGTTTATGAAACATAGCGGAAAAAAGGTTTAATCAACGTGACAAAATGACATTTCCTATTTACTAATTGACGTGTTTTAGCGTTTTTGTGAAAACGCAACACAAAATAAAATACGAATTTTTTGCGTTACTTCTGGGACACACTGTATATAGATTCCATTTATTGTTAATTGAACAAAAAGATGCAATAAATCGCACAATATTTCAAAAATCGAAACCGACTTAAAAATATCTCCAAAAAATTTCTCGAGCTTACGTAGCACAAACCACCCAGGCTTCGTCCACCCTGCGGTGAAGATTCAAGGGATACAAGCTCCAAAAGCGTCCCTCCATAAGCCCTCAACTCTTAAAGCTGTCACATAAGCTAAGGAGGCCACATACATAAGTTCAGCTTCTAAAGTTTTCACAGAGTGCCTCTATGGAGGCCATACACACAAAAATTTCAGTGCCCTAGCCCATTATTTAAAGACAGTGATAAAAAGACACAAGAGTAAGATTAATAAAGTCGAAAACCTCACCCAAACAATAAAGACGACAATAAATCCATTTCGCAGTGTAAGTGCGTCCTTAGGTAAAAATAAAGCGTATACAAGAATCCACGCTTAATTTTTACCCAATCCCAATACCAAGCAATTTCATCATCAATGGAGGAAGAGCGACATCATCGACGTCCCTTAATCGAAGCGTCCGTTGCGGTTGGCGTGAAGGGTCTTTATACATATTTATTTCAAAACTAAATTTCTTCTAGCATTTTACTTTTCTATATTTGGTCAACCGTAACTTCCAAATGGATAATACGAGTATATTATTTGATGAGTAACCATTATTTTTTTTTTGTTTTTCAAGAACATGACTGAAGAGTCAATTTGAGAACGAATATTTTGATAAAGAAAACAGAGCTTTTTGAAACGTAAACTGTGTAAAGTGTTAAAGTGATTGTTGTGTGGTGAATATCTACTTCCTCAGTGTGAGATATTTCTGGTTGGGCAAAACTAAATTTACAAAATCAGCTCTTCGACTAACCCATTTTACGCAAAGTGTTATTCATCAAATTTGTTTCTTATAGCCAATACTTAATTAAATAAAAAAAGTAATTGAAAATGCAACAAATAAGTAATTACAGACAATATAGTTATAGATTTTATAATATTGTAATTTATTAATCGGCAACTTAAACGAACACATTCGCAAGGTGAAACAATTTAAATAATCCAATATAAATTATAAAGACAAGAGGTCAATTTAATTATTAGGGCTAATCTTAACTATGCAATTCCCATAATAAATGTCTGTCAGTGAATTTACAGTGTCACATACATTACACCGGATTATAAATAAATATTCATTACACTAGAGATTACAATACGGAAAAACTCAATGGCATGCATGTAGAACGCATAACTAGTTTTACAGATTTGTTAATAATTACTACAATTCCTGTCATTTATTGAGATAAATAGCAGATGCAAGATATGTTAGATTGCCTAGTTAATTAGCAGAATGATGGATGATGAAGCAGAACGTAATTTAGATTTCAGAATAGTTTATAAATACCAATATGGTGAGGTGTGTGTAGATGATTGAAGCATTAATTAAATTGTTAATTGTCAAAGACATGATCAAGGCATTGAATGCAAAGAGGTACTCGATAATGGTGTGAATTACTAGTATGCAATTTGTTAAGTCATTAATACCATAATTGGACTTATAGTACAAAAAAATATCCATACAAGGATAACATATGTTTCGTATGTTAATTTTATTTTTCTGTACCTAAACTTGCAACTCATTTAGAAACATTCTAAATTAAAATATTATAGAATTTTTAGAAAATTGTTTTATATTCGGTGAATTTATAAATATTTTTTTAATCAATTCCAAAGCCTTCAAATTTTTTAACTATCTGCTTTATTGAATGTAAATGGTTTAAATGAAATTCATTTTCGTGCGAATATCAATCAGGAGTTCGTTCAAATAAGGTAAACATTATATATTTGAGTGGAATGCTCTGTATATTTTTTCATAATTGGATATATCCTTATAATTACCGATATACATATAACAACCATAGTGTACTAGAAAGGGATTATGTATTAATATTTGTTGGTCTAATATATTGGACTTATAACACTCTTTTAGTTATATCTACAAATGTATAGACCTCTATACTAAGAAAAAGTTTTATTTAAACAAAAACAAAAAAATGGCAATTTAGCAACGGTGCCATTACTATCCCCTGTTCGACCATGTTTTTTTACTCTTAAATGTCAAATATACTCGTATAAATGTTGTAGGTGCTTCGTATATTATTTAAAAGTCACCTTGTATATAACTTTACATTAAACTACTCTAATTATTATTAGATATTATATATTATATATTAACTACTCTGTATTATTATAATAATACATGCGCAGGATCGAATATTTCTGCAATATTTATAACTTTTTGTGTGGAAACAAATAAACTATAGTCCATACGATATTTCTTGAGATAGGAGCATATCAGAATTATTCAAATATTTAAATAGACACCGTAACTGAAAATGTGACAAACATACATTTACAAAAAATCAAATAATTGCATCAAATTATCCAAACACGCCCAATAAAAAACTTTTTAACTTTAACCGAAATAAATTGACATGTAGCGGACAATTTATTTAACATTTACGTTACTTTGATTATTTCTGTAGTTACGTCAGTTCATAGGTTCTGCATAGTCTTCTGGAAAACACACAATAAACATCAATTGATTACATAGAGAAACCCGATTTGATAGTTACTCTTGTTTAGTCTAGCAAGGCAATTTTTAAACTCAACATTTTATGACAAGAGGCATATCTACTTACTACACCTCAAAAAATGTCATGTATATGTTACAACGAGTTGGAAAATTAATGTTTACTGCCAGCTAGCTAGGTATTGTTGAACAGTTCGTAAACCATAAAAACACTGCATGTGCTTATGTATACATTCATATTTACACGTTCTCTTGAAGTCAGTAACTTTTCTGTCGTGCATATTAATGTCTGTGGTTGCTCAAAACAAACGATTGCAAGACAGATATTTATATGTGTTGTAATAATTTTAAGATTTTATATACATATAGCAACGGTCTTAAAAAGCTAAGTCAAATAACTTATTGCTAATTTTATTTGAGATAATATTTATTATTTACTTTTTTCATTTCTACAAATCCTAGTAAATAATATTTTATTGATTTGGGACTCAATGTATGTTAAAATCTGTATTAAGTAAATATTATTTTTTTATAATTCTCGAACCTGTATTCCTGACATGACGTAGAATATTTTGAAAATTCACTACACGCAGGTGTTTCTATTCACCAAAGAAATGGATAGAAGCAGTAATATGTGTAGCATTGGATTAAAAAGAATTGATTGCTTAATTCATGTTTCTATATCTCTGTCCATTTAATTTTTAAATTCTGGCGTAGAAAGTGGATAATATTCAGTGGTAAGAGTTAGCCGACGGCACCAATTATTATTATTTTATTGTTTTCTACGACTATCTGCTGTCTGCTTTCATATAAAGGTAATTACCCTCAACAAACAACCGAAGGTGAATCACGATTAAGTTAACAAGAATTTAAAATATTTGTGTTTATTATTCAGAAAGATCTGCTTGCTAGTGTAGAATATCCGGAATCTCATAAGTGTAATTATATAGATATTAGAAACGCACATCCTTGGGGAATATGATACAAAAATTTCCTCTCGCGTTAAGCAAGAAATCATATATTAAATAAGCATTAAAATGTGATTAATATTAGGTGCTAACCATGCATGATTAAGCATAAAAAATAAAAAAATATTTGAATAAAGCCCAAGCACAAAGAAACGGCGTTTACCGATTAATGTTCTTATAATATTATTCTTATATAGGTAAATCAAAAACCATTAGTTTATAATATATAGCAATATAAAATCACTGCTTGGTTAAGAATTTATCATACCTCATTTCATTCAATATGATTACTTAAACATATGTGCAATATTTCACTTTGTTGAATTTAATTGTTCCATTTGATGCAAGAATATTCATGTTTTAAACAATAACAAAAATACTCGTATATTTATTTTGCAGTGGCGTTGCTACAGGGTGTAAGAAGTTCGACTGCCATAACTTCAGCACGAGATAGAGTAATCATAAATGAACAAAAAAGTTGTATATTACTGGTGAGTAAGATTATCAGTTTTCAAAATACAGCGAGTATTAATATTGGGGAGTTTCATCACAACGTGACAACAGCGCTTAACCTGCTGATGCACACCATGTGTGCACGCGGCAGACTTGTCCTATGGAAAAAATGTAAACAATTATTATTATGAAATATTTAGCAAAGAAGACAATTGTTTTACAGCTTTTAAATAAATAAAATAAAATGTATCGATTTTCTAGTATGTAGATAGTGTTGTGCTTAAATTTTAGCTCGAATTTTAGTAATTATGAATCTCTTAAAACAGGAACTTAACTTTTAAATCGAATTATGTATTTGAACAATATATAATTAAAGTACCCAAAGACTCACGTGATCCAAATAATCATACGCATTAAGAATAATTTAGGTACTTACCAAAAACCCAAATTCTGTCATTTTTAAACGCACAAGTACAAAACAAACTACAACATATGCTCAAAATGTTCACCACCATTTTTTATGCACGCACGACACCTTCGAATCCAATTTTCGCGCACTCGCTGAAAAATACCTCAAGAAAAGGAAATAGTGGTACGCAAAAAACACTCCGACACGGTCGAATCCAGATACCAACTAAATTGCGTATTAGTGGTAGCTGGACACCTGAGTACCTCGTGTTAATAAACCGCCACACCGTTGTCACATTGCTCGATATGAATTTTATCGAATTTTAAATTTATTACAACGCAAATTATTTTTTAGAATTAAGCATAAAGAAGATGAAAAAAGCGATAAACATTGTATTTTATGGTATTCTAATACCATATTATCAACTTTTGTACATCAGGTTGGAGATTTTGATATTTTTTTTTTCAGAAATGGTTTGATTTTAGGACCTATGTCATATAAGGTTGTTTTGTTTATTTTAATGTATTCTATCGTCTGTTAAAATTAAGGCAGTCAAACTTCTAACACCCTGTATATTCTATATGAGATTTGTGTCAATAAATAGCACACCTAATTACGTTTCTGTGTCTATGTTACTGTCCTTAAGCCCTTTTGACATTGATATTGAAGCTCGACTTTATCCCTACGGCACAGCCAGAGAATCCTGAGTGGATTGACTGATTAGATTGCTAATATACATACCTATCAGGTGCGATCACAAAAAAATTTCATTACCAATTTGATTTAGAAAAAGTTTATTATTGTATATTTTTTTATTAAATATAGTTATGTTATGCAAATCGGTGCTATACAATGCAATCGTAGTTACATTATTTCGTTTTTTTTTTTAAGTTTTTGGACGTGTGTGTAACCCTCATTATAACTGTGAGGCTTATTTCCATCTAATCAAGGTATCGAAAGACAATGAGTACTCTTGACTGCAGATTTTGTACGCACACTGGCCAGAGGCTTGTGCTCTGGTTATAAAACCGTAAGATCCCAGAACTGAGTTTCAATCCCACTTCATAGTGTCGGTACCAATTCACAGCTGTTCGTCTCGTCGTGATATTTGGCTGTTATTTTATGTTTATGTATGGCAACTCGGTCTTCTGATCCTGGTCTAAGGATTTCAACAGTGTAATAAAGTAGGTTTTGGGCATTTCGTGAGGGTTACCATCGATTGTTATGCCAACAAGTTCGGCGGTTAAATATACCCAGGACATAATGAATAAGACAAAAAATATGTTTTTTTAAATAATTTTTTCTTATCCACCCATACAGCTTATGTTGAAATGTTTAATTGCGTTACGTACAAAAAGATGCGGAAAAATAGTAACAAATTAGTGCTAGTATTTATACAGGGATGGCCAGAAGTACGGAATAAAATTCATATCTTTTGAATGAGCAATTTTTTGTTAAACGCCGAAACACGTTAACTGATTTTGATTTTTTCCCATCTTTCCGTTATATAATAATTAATTTTTCTTCAACCCCCATCCCCAGCTACCTCTATATTTTTTTTTCAAATGGAAACATATGGTATGAGGGGGCTCGTTGAAAAGCTCATAGAAAACCGAATCCAGCCATACCAAATAAACAAGTTTTATTTTTTCAATAGCAAGATTTTTAGGGTTGTATAAAACACCTACTTAACAAGTGAAATAAAATTTAATTATCTTCAGTGTTATCCTCCATGAATTTGCACAGAATAAAATAAAGAATTTGAATCTGTTCCTATCACTGCTAACGCAAAAAAGATATATTTTTCTGTTGCGTTTTTTTGGCATCACTTACTTACCAGTCTTTCTGGTTAATTTTTCGCTTTAGTTGTAAATTGGAGTTCGAAACGTTACTATTGTGTCAAATCAAGTTATTTATAGAATTGCAATGGTATTGTCGGAAAAGCAACGCATCGAAATCTTGATATTGCTTGGAAGTGGAGACAAAATAAGAAGTCAGGCTGAAGTGCGAGATTTATTTAATGCGAAATATCCCGAAAACCAAATCTCGCAAGGGACAGTTAGTAAAATATTTCACAAATTTGAGGAACATGGTACAGTACAGACTTTGCCCAAAACTGGACGGGGACGTGCTTGTTAAAAATCCTCATACTTCAACTAACTGTTTCATGGCCCGCAATCACGATGCTTCTCGAACTGCAATTCGAATGTTTCCGAAACAAGAGAAATACCACCCCTATAAGGTATGTCTTGTCCAAGAGCGTTTGGAAGACTATTATAATAGTCGATTACAATTTTGTGAGGAAATGATGAGACGGTGTGACGACAATAATGGTTTTCAACGAGACGTACTTTTTTCGGATGAAGCTACGTTTTATTTAAATGGAGTGGTTAACAGGCACAACTATCTCTTTTGGTCCCAGGAAAATCCACACTAGACATGTGAATCGCATACGCAGCATCCACAAAAAGTTAATGTATGGGCAGGTATCATCAACAACAGAATCTTGGGCTCATTCTTTTTTGGAGAAAATCTTACTATCGCACGCTACCTGGATTTCTTAACATTTGACCTGATACCTGCCCTAACTGTGATTTTCCCTCATGAAATTGATCCAGATATAATGAATGAAAGAATTTGGTTCCAACAAGATGGCGCCTTCCCACATTTTGGTATTGATGTTCGAAGATACTTAGATTAAATGTTTCCAAATCGCTGGATTGGTAGACGGGGTACAGTTGAATGGCCGCCAAGACCCCCCGACTTAACACCCCTGGATTATTTTCTTTGGGGATATTTGAAAAAAAGAGTCTACCAGGACAGACCGGATAATATTGAGAATTTAAAGAACAAGATTAGGGCGGAGATGCATAATTTACCAGCTGAAGTCATTCAGAGTGCTGTGGACAGCTTTTACTATCGTCTTGGAGAATTCCAAATAGTGAATGGAGGACATTTTCAGCATTTGCGACATTGAGTTTATTTTTGTAAATTATCTAGTTGTTTCAATTTCTAAATGAAAAAAGCTTGCTATTGAAAAAATAAAACTTGTTTATTTGGTATGGCTGGATTCGGTTTTCTATAAACTTTCCAACGAACCCCCTCATGCCTTATGTTTCCATTTGAAAAAAAAGTAAGGGTAGCTGGGGGTTAGGTGGTTGAAGAAAAATTAATTATTATAAAAACCGAAAGATGGGAAAAAATCAAAATCTGTTAACGTATTTCGGCGTTTTAAAAAAAAAACTCATTCAAAAGATATGGCCATCCCTGTATGTATAAAAACATTCATACTCGCACCCGAACGTTCATGGCTTTGTTCAACAGCTTCTTCTATAGCTTGCTATGCTATAAGTATTTTTAATATCCATTCTTGCCATATCCTCCTCTATTTCTGTTATCTCCTTCGGCATCTCCTGCATGTGTCCCCACTACCGCAACCTTTTTGATTTGTTCCGATCTTTATATAACTCCTGTAGCTCTTGACTCGTTAATTTCAAAACTCCCCCAAAAAATTTACTAAATACTTCCTTCCTGTCATCCCCAACGCTGTTCTATTTGTTGTATCTATAATTCGCTACCAAAAGTAACTCTTGTTTGTTTTTAGAAATACCCCGTTTCTTAATGGTTCATCCAGAGTGTTAAAGCTATTATATTTTATAAGCATTCTCTTCTATTCTCCTTATCACTATCTTTAATTCTTGGTTACTTTTTTCTGTCAATAATGCCTTCGTTATTCTGTCGTATCGTCTCATTATCAAGTGGCTTTTCCTCGATTTGTTCATTTCAACCATAATCTCCTCTTTCATCTTCTTTTATCTAGTCCTTGTTCCATCTCCTTTTAAAGCTCGAAATATTATTGATTGCCGCTGTATTATTTGTTCGTAGTATTTAGGCTAGAAAAAATTAAGCTACGTTACTTAGATATGTCTGAAATCCATAGACTCATTAGCACATTAGGTATAGAAACTGGATAATATCCAATCATAACAGTTAGCCGACGACACCAATTACTATTATTGATGGTAATTCGAAATAAGTAATACAGTACCTCTTTTTTGCACAAAACAATTGAAAATTAAATAGTCCCTAAATACGAGTTGACTACAAATTCTTTTGTAAAAGATATTACAAGAGATGAGAAAAGTCCCCAAATATAATGCCAGTTCGTACAGTTCGTTTCAATCAATAATTTTTTCTCATTTCCCTGTTACAAATATTTGGGCTATGAATGTGTTTTAAAAATTTGTATTCTGCAACTATCAACAATCGTGGTCAAACTAAAAGTTAATACCATGTACCGAGATACCTGCATTCATTTCAAACTTTGGCTTTCAAAACCCGACGGAATTGGCATATTCCGCGCGGGTGTTTGGCTGTTCCGAGATTCCCATTCCGATCACGTGACTCCGCATTGATGATCAGGCGTGGCCGGGATTACAGATGTCGCTGGCGAGGCCGATCACCGCGCGGAATAATGATGAAGATTAGGATTGGATTCGACGGCGGGGTTCGATTAAGAAATTTTTACTCCCCTTTCATTTGGGATCGCTTTCTTCGAGAAGGGCCCCGCGGAATTTTAAACTAGGTGAGAGAACTCCGGAATGAGAAAACTTCAGCCATTCGCTGGGTAAATCGCATAGCGGGGTGTTAGGGTTTTATGTAGATCGGTTTATTTGTTGGATTTAGCATTAGTGATAGCAGTCCAAGTTTCATTAAAGTGAAAGTTTTTAACACTGGAATAAAGAAATGAAGTAAAAGCACCCCACGCATTAATGAAAACAACCTAATAAAACAAATATGTAGTAAATATATCGAATAGAGATTTTTTACTCCAAATTAAACTATATGTTTCCAAAACCACTCACATGTTTCAAACTAAATTCAGCTATTGGTAAGGAATGGGCTGGAAACGGCTGAAGTAGTCAATTTGTGAGGCTAGAAATAGTATTTCGGGTATTACACTCTTATTTAATAAGGTCCGTTCACAATTGAAATAAAGAACCATCAATTATCATCAAGACGATCAATGGAATGGAAGATCAGGCGAATCTTGTTTATCACAGGCCAATCTTTTTAAGAGCCCATGGACTGATACAATTGGAAACATCAGCACATAAGTAGAAGCAATATTAGGATTTTATGGGACTGTTAGGTAATTGAAATGGACATTTAAGTACCTCAGTAGTACTGGACTGAGCAAGATTGTGAGGTGCAAGTTATACGGACATGAAGATAAAGATTTTACGAGAAAAAAATCATAGTGGTAACTGAAAAGTCAATTACCTCAACAAAAAAGTTATATATTTACTATGTGGGACAAATAAACAGTTTCACTACTGCAGTTACAACAAGATTCCTAACAGCCAGTCACTAGCCACAAGTGATCAGATCATCTAATTCTAACTATTAACACTAACTAAAATTACTACGATTACTGGCATGGTTCGTAAACGGCTTACTACGGACGGGTCACTACGATTAATAAAACTTTCACCTCATTAGCACGATATTCCATCCATAGTAATCAAAACTACACATATAAAAAATGTTCCATGAAGTATAAACCACACCAACACAATGATTTATGACTCCCTACTTTCGGTAGTATATACAGCGTGTCCCACTGGTGCGGGAAAGGCCAATATCTATGTTAAATGAGGAATATATGAATTTTTCTTTTTACTGTCTTGCCACATTTCTCGGAATGTACAAATTAACAATATATTCAACTATACAAGGTGTTCCACTTTTCCTGGCCAGACACCAACTTTGGGTTTTTAAATGGAAACACACATTTTTTATATTTTTTTCGGATTCTACATCAAAAATAAAAGGTACTTTGTGTAGAATAGTTCTATTCAAATATTCACAGTTTTTGAGATATCTCGCTTGAAAGGTTTTTCTAGTCGATATTGTCTGCTTACATTTTCTGATACTGACAGGTTATACTAATAGCTACTAAGCCCATATTTTTTATCAGATGTTTAGTAAGGATGACTCTTCCGAATCATGCTCTAAAAACTGACCTGCGTTATACAGGGTGACCAAAATATCATGTCAAAATTGACAATTGAAAAATTGAAAAATCTCGAATTTTTACCAAAATCCATTAGTTTTTCATGAAATCTCATTTTTATAAAAAAAAGCGAAGTTTACAAATAGCTTATATGTAAAATAACGTAGTAGGCTCCTTGTCAAAGGATAATCTGGGAAATGTTCAATTCCCATAAGGTTTAATAGAAAAGCAACAGTAATAATTGTGAAATGAATTACTCTAAAGAAGAATTAGTAAATATGGTGTACGCCGTAGGAGAGGCTCATGGTAACTGTTTATTGGCAAGTCGTATTTACCAAGCCAATAATCCAGATTTACAAAGATATCCTCGTACAAAGTGTTTTATAAAACTGAAGGAGAGGTTTGAAAGAACAACAAATGCAAATTATGAGAAGACAACAAGAAAACACGCATGCAGTATCCAAAACAGTAAATTAACATAGTGCATTTCTAACAAAAGTAATAAAGACCTAGTTAAATTAGTAATTAACCGCTCAAAATGTCTGCCATTTTTCTCTAGACATTGAGCAATTCTACGACGAAAATTGCTTGACTCGTTTCGCAGCATTTCCAAAGTTACGGTCAAAAAAGCTTTTCTTATCTTTGCCCGTAAATCTTCTACATCTGTCGGAGGAGTTTTATACACCCTGTCTTTTATATAGTCCCATAAAAAAATCAAGACGACAGGTATGGGGATCGGGGAAGCCATGGATTTGGACCGCCTCAACCTATCCACTTATCTGGATACAAACCATTTAAGTATTCTCTAACCTGAAACAGTTTTCTATGAATTTCTGTGAATCTTGTTGTAGCAACTATAAGCCCACTCACAAAACTGTACTTGCTTCTGAAAATCTTGCTGTATTAAGAATTGGTGATGCTCAGAATGATAGGGGTGGAAGTTGTTTTTCTTTAACGTTCTATTAACCACACTTTTGGAAATACTAATTTCGTCAGTAATTATACTAACTATCCTGATTACTGCATGCGCGTGTTCTTGTTGTCTTCTCATAATTTGCATTTGCCGTTCTTTCAAACCTCTCCTTCAGTTTTACAAAACACTTTGTACGAGGATATCTTTGTAAATCTGGATTATTAGTTTGGTAAATACTTGTCAATAAACAGTTACCATGAGTTTTACTAATTGTTCTATTGTTTATTTACTAATTCTTCTTTACAATAATTCATTTTACAATAATTATTACTGTTGCTTTTCTATTAAACGTTATGTGAATCGAAAATTTTCCACATTATGCTTTGACAGGAGCCTACTACGTTATTTTACATATAAGCTATTTGTAAACTTCGCATTTTTTCATAAAAATGAGATTTCATGAAAAACTAATGGATTTTGGTATGGGAGAAGGTATAGCAAAGTTGTAGAGAATTTAATTCTCCATCTCATAGTATGAAAATATACAGGGTGTTGCATTTAAAAAATTCGAGATTTTTCAATTTTTCAATTGTCAATTTTGACATGATATTTTGGTCACCCTGTATAACGCAGGCCAGTTTTTGGAGCATGATTCGGAAGAGTCATCCTTACTAAACATCTGATAAAAAAATGGGCTTAGTAGCTATTAGTATAACCTGTCAGTATCAGAAAATGTAAGCAGCCAATATCGACTAGAAAAACCTTTCAAGCGAGATATCTCAAAAACTGTGAATATTTGAATAGAACTATTCTACACAAAGTACCCTTTATTTTTTATGTAGAATCCGAAAAAAATAAAAAAAAAATGTGTGTTTCCATTTAAAAAACCAAAGTTGGTGTCTGGCCAGGAAAAGTGGAACACCCTGTATAGTTGAATATATTTTTAATTTGTACATTCCGAGAAATGTGACAACACAGTAAAAAGAAAAATCCATATATTCCTCATTTTAACATAGATATTGGACTTTCCCGCACTAGTGGGACACGCTGTATGTGCAGAAATCTTATTTTGCTTTTGAGTTATTAAATTCAAGATATCTACGAGAGCTAAAAAATATTACGGAAAATCATTTTTAGAACAACATAGTTTGACTAGACAACTTTTCTCAGTGCATTCTTTGCTGATGTGTCAATATGACATAAATATCTAAGGATAGCCTTTCTGCTAGCTCAAGATATCAGAGACTTCATCACTGTTAGGATAAGAACAAAACGAACCATATTCAATTTTCCGTAAATCACCTTCACCCGATTGTAAATCCAACCAAAACCTTTTCATTTTTTTCAAATATGAATGGATTAATATTCTCGAAGTTTAAGAACTTAATCCAATCGAATAAATATAACTAAAATTATCACAAACGCACACGACACTATAAATTGAAATTGATATGAAAATGGTTTAATATTTTTTTCATTTATTTCTTTTTGGGTTGTCATTTGGAACAAATGGTTGAAAACGACTGGTTTAAATCTACATATTTTTTGTAAACTGTTTTGTTTTAGAAGGTTGAAAGCCTGGAAATACACTCTATTACATCAGTCAGCTATGTTTGTAGATAACAACATTTTTATTCAATACTTTTGTCCAAAATTAATTTTGTTACAAATACTCGTATATGGGATTTAATTATTATTTTTTTTTTTGAAATTACATATAATATTTTTCAACTTTTCCACGAAAACAGTAGTCACCTGACATATTTCATGTCATGTTTCCTAATTATTAGCAATGCAATTTCATTTTTAATTTCAGTAAAAATTATGTCAAACTCTGTTGCAAACTACAAATAAGAAAGATTTGATTAATGCTCGAGTATCTCACTAAATCTATAAACATCAACAAACGGGGGCAAATAAATCATGAATTACACTTTACTCCTGAGCATTTAATAAATCAATACCCGATACTAAATTATACAGTAGTCTATCCAGTTAATCAGTGCTCTTGGAAAAATAATACATCGTTTCTCTGTTATTTGTAATTAATTGCAACTCCTGTTGGCTTTCATTATTATAATATATATTGTACAGACTTTGATAGATGCCTTTAGTACGATCAAAGCAAAGATATAAATCACTGGATTATTAATTGCAGTTACAGGTAACTTGATACGTTTCCTGGGCATTGCTACTGTCTCCCTGATGGTATATGGCTAGGTATTGTTTCTGAGAATTGCGGAAGCATAGAAGATAAACGCAAATCTAAATATGATAATAATATGATAATTATACGTAAACAGAAACAAGTTTAAATACTCAACCCATAAAATAAAGAAAATAAAATTAAAATAATTTTAACGTCATTTCTTTAATAACAGCATTAAAATAATAAATTTAGGTGATCTATGATCGATGTTGAAAAATAAATTATGTTATAAATGCACTCTGTAAGCAAATTTCTCGAAGATGAGTTTCAAAACTACACAAACTATTTTTTCCTTAATAGTTTACAGTTTGATATTATTAAAAAATAAATAAAATAAAATTAGGCAAAAAGAAGAAATTAGGAATGAAATAGTGATAGTGAAATTTAACGGTTTTGATTATTAAATATTATTTAAAAAATTATCGGAAAAGAGTATAAACTCTAAAGAATGGTGTCCTTATCTTTAAGGACTTTTTAACATGAAATACTAGGAGACAATATCACAACGACTGTGAATAAAACTGAAGCAATGTTTTTTGAAGGTTTTTTTATTTACCCCTCACTCACGCTATTATAATTATTAATGAAAAAACCTATTTAAAATCTCATCGCCTAACGTTGTTCAAGAAAAACTATATAAAACATTAATTAAATAATTCAGAAACACAAAGAATAAACTTTATACGCCAACATTATTAAGACGTGGATGTAAAATAAACATTTTCTCCCATTCGACACTAAAAAATCTAGCGACGTACATTTCCTGTCTGGGTGGAGTGTAAATCTCATCTATCAGCGTATTCTGGAATGATTGCCTAAATTTACATGGCCCTAGGATAAGCCGGGGTAGTTACTGGGGCAATTTATCTTGCAGACTTTTCTGAAACGCGATTTTACACTACCGAAAATCCTGGGAGAAAAGCCGGAAACGTAAATCATGACGTTTTAAACTTTCTTTATTTTTAGAGGTAAGATAAAAAGTCTCTACGCATCTTCTTACGCTTAAGATGGAATTTTGTAAATTTATTGTTATTGTTTGTTGTAGGTTCAACAATTTGTTATTTGAAAAATGTATACCTACTTATATAGTCTTAACAGTTACATTTCAAAAAACATTAAGAACCATTTGGGAAAATTTTATAATAAGGAAAAAAGAACAAAGAATTTACACGTGATATTTAACAATTTTAATGCAACATATTCAACTGCAAGGCAAAATCAAAAGGGTAATACTACAATTAAAAATATTTATTTACGAATTGTGTTTTAAGTTTTTATTTGAAATTAGTCATATTTTGCCTCATTAAAAATTAGTATGAGGTCAAATTACTTTTTTTATATATACTAATTAAGAGATAACCCTATGTCACTGAAGATTGAGACAATTTAACTGGCATGTACAGGGTATTGGTACTAGAAATGAGTTTCTACCATCATGGTATTGCATGGTTAAATAAAAATCGACCTGTCCAATGTTAGGCATTCGTTTTTATTTTCATTTGTTTAAAGGAAACACTGGGGGGGGGGGAATACGTAGTCACGGCACTATGTGTGCATCAAAACATAATTTTCAGGAGTGCTCCAGGGTTCGACACTTGGTCCACTGTTTTTTTGTTCTTTTCATCAATGGTATCACACGCATTATTCACTTTTTGTTGTATGTTAATTCTATATCTAATTGTAAACGTCTTCAGCCTAGTTTAAACTGCATGACAACAACTGACTACTCTTAAATGTTTCTAAATATAATATTATGTTTATTTCTCGTAAAATTAATTATATTCCTTTTTTTCTTTCTTGGTCAATGTAATGAGTATTCAGTTCCGTCATTTAAAATACGATGTAACCAGATAAAGGTAATAGCCGGCATGGAGCAATTTAAAATACAAATATTTTATTATCCAACGATGAATGACCTTGTTATCGGGAAAAAAATTATCAACGTCGATCTTGGAGCACATCTATATACGGTTGCAAGATTAAAATAATTCGTTCTCATTATTTCCGTCCCAATTACAAAAATACATAATCCGGACGAAGCGACTCCGTACGACCCCATTACCAAGTACAGACAAAAGCGGGATAAAATTTACAGCTTCCGCTACCTGCGGTTGCGTATATCATACTTTATTAAAATAATAAAACATAAATAGGAAGACTGGTTGTGATAAATCATCGCATAGTTAGCTAAAAAGGCAACCAGTTCGGTTGGATTTCCTACTACCGTACAGGGCCTCTGGCTAATTAAAAGGGTAATAAATTTATACCGGTCGCATCACAAATGGCACTGACAGTGGAAAATGGAATACAATGCAAGTGAGTGTATCAGTATGTAAAAGCGTCATTCTTTTGTTCGAGATAAACCGTATTATGTACCTACACAAGAAAAATCGTGAAGTAAAAATAGGCTTATTTTTAATTTCGGTTATCTAAATAATAGGAATAGTAAAAATGTTGTGTATGATACACAGTTTTGAATCAATATATTACTGAATATTATTGTGATCGTAATCAAAGTACTCCTTTAGATTAGCTTTGTACCAATATTCCACACCAAATCAATATTTCCCATATTTTCCAATCAGTCTTCACTTAGATTTTGAACTTGAATACAGGCTGTCCCGAAATTAATGCAACAAAATTTGATCATAGATTCTTAAGACAAATTTAGGGGATCCGAATTTTTTTTTGTCAAGTGGACCTCTCTTTCGGTATTACAGCCCCCTGAAATCTGCCCCTAAGAATAGTCTATTTATCTCAAAATCCTGTTGTACGATAATCACTAAATTTGGTACAGAGGGGTTTTATTGCATGTTTTATAATTACCTAAAATGCCATTGAATTTGTAAACTTTTTTATCTCTTGATATTTTTTTCGTAAAACGCAATTTTTTTTGGGAAACTGGCGAATCATGATATGCATTCGATTACATTTTGACATTTTTCTCGAAAATGTTGCGTTTTACGAAAAGAGAATCAAGGGACAACAATGTTTCTAAATTTAATGGCTTTCTAACGGACTAATAATTTTTAAGAAATTTAAATATGCGCCCATTTTTTTTTTTGGCTCCAAAGACAAGGGGGCCCACGAAAAATTGTCTTAACCCAAAAACATAGCACCAGCAGACTTCACATGTCATAAAACCACTGTGTATCAAATTTAGTGATTCTCGTACAACAGGGTTCTGAGATATAAAGATTATTCTTAGGGGCGGATTTCAGGGGACTGTAACTCCGAAAGAGGAGGCCACTTTGCAAAAATAAAAAAATACGGGACCCCTAAATTTGTCTTAGGAATCTGTGACCAAATTTTATTGCATTAATTTCCGTACACCCTGTATAATAATGCTGTATTACAATGTTTATGTTATTACATAAAATAGTTTTTTAAATGTTTGAAAGATTTCAGAAGAAACGACTATTTTCTAATTTTGGCAAGTTGTTTTAAGTTATTCTGTATTTTGTACTTCATGCTAAACCTCATGACGGATTGATCCACCTGAAGTAATTTTATTACTTTACTGTTTATAGGTACAATAATACGTATAGACAGACTGATTAGTTTGCACAGATCTTCAAAAGCTTTTGACAGGTTCAATCACGGTATTGTCCTCAATAAATTATCACATTTTGGCGTGTCTATAAATTTTCAAAAATTGTCTAATTTTGTTTTTATAACAGATCATTGAAAATTCAGTATCATGGTTTTATATCGACTGAAATTGCTGCTATTTTTGGATTCAGTTCTTGGCCCTGTATTATTAAACATGTTTATTAACAATATTTATGATAATCTTTTAATAACAATAATAAATAATATTTTTACATATAGCTTTAAACGGTTCACCTCTGTGACATCTGTTAAAAACTGCATTGTTCTCCAATAAAATGTATGAATAGTGGTGTCAAAATAGTAACATGCATTGTAACATATTCTGTATTACATAATTTTGTTGCATTGTGCTGAATTTAGTTGCATTCTGCTGAATTTGGATGTAACTGTACAACCTTATTGACTGAGTAGATTTAAGATACATGATTTGGCAATATACAGAAAGTATTTTTCTCTTTTACTATTATATAAACTGTTGAACGATAACATAGGATGCTCTGATAAACTTATATTTTCATATAAAAACCAATATTTCCCATTTATTTATTTTCGCTCTTATACAGGGTGTTTCTGAAATAAGTGCGTCCCTTAAAAAGGGTGTTAGTGGGCACGAAAATAAGCAACTTTTATTAAGCACCTAATGGACTAAAACATTAAGTTTAAACTGAAAACAAATTTTCACATGAAGGTTTAAACAAATTTAAAGCCGTCCCTGGTGCGGTAGCCAGCTGTACCTTTCATATCGAAGCTGGCGCGCGCTACAGTGCGAAAACGCTGATGGCGGTCTTGACGGTTTAAATTTTGTGTTCGAAAATGTTGAAATTTATTTAAATCTCGTTTAAAAGTAACACAAAAATTAAACAAATAAACAAATCACATACCAAGAAACGATATGCTGTATAAATTTTGTCCAAAGTTGTTTAAATGTGCTAATAAACATCTTCCAAACAACGGTCAAAATTCTGTCACCAAAAACGCCATACCACATATTCACTAAAAACCGATGCTGGAATCGAGACCTCTGTACAACGTGACGATTTGCATCACACCAATTGTGAATGTTGTGATAATTTAGTATGCCAACTTTAGTAAAACGACATTAATCCGTAAAAATCACATTGCTTGTAAAATCCGGATCTTGTGCACGTGCACAAGATGCACCGAATCTGCTTACATTTATGGTTAATTTTCTTAATTAATTTTCTCGAAACAGAAGCATTCAGACCATCAGTTGCTTAATATCGTAAGTTGTTCATTTTCGTGCCCACTTTTCAAAGAACGCACTTATATACGTTGTATATGTTTTTTACTTATTTACCTCACGTAATAATGTAACGTAACAACTTACACTCTGTCTAACTGTAAATGTATAGTAATTTTCAATTATCTTTTGATTTGCTTAGCACTAGTAAATACTAGTAAATAATACTGTTGTAAGTTTTAAATATATTTCTCTTTGTTTGAACTGCATCATAATTTTATTTTTAATAAATAAATAAATAAATAAATAAATAAATAATGCGGAGTTGTTCGGTATACAGAAAAGTAGTGGTAATTTTTCCTCAATGTGCATGGAATCATAAAAATATTTCACACCTAAACGTTTGTCAAAATAATTAATATTTTGAAAGGCTACCGCTACTTTCTTCTATAAATAAAGTGATTACCTACCTTTATATTTAATCATCACCTGGCATTACGCGAATTCTACTGGATTTTTTTAAACGTTGACAAATTAATACAAGCGTTTGTTAACGTGTCTATATTCAATCCTAACGGGTTGTCGTGGATTACGAGAGGCGGTTTAATTTAATAAGTATATAAATTAATGTTACTTCATAATGAATGAGAGAAAAGAGGAACATAAGCCAAAAAAGTTGATTTGTATTTTTATTCTTGATCATTAATTAAAAATAAGGTAGTATGTTGTTTTGATCACCATGGCGTAGTCTATAATTAATATTTGTCGCCAGTTTGTATAAAAGAAAGTTGGATAAATATTTAATTAAAAGTTTCACACGTCTACCTAATTGGGTTGTGAGCTGTAAATATACCTGCACATATGTTGCTAACATTCCTTTCTGTATTTGTTAGCTAAACTTATTTTGCATAGGTTTTAGCTGGACTCCAACAAGATAGTATAAAAGTATTAGTAAGTGTATTATCATTCCAACAAATTTGAATGTTTACAAGAAACTGAAAAATTTAAAATAGCCTAAACAACACAATCGAAAAAAGATAAGCGAAACTTTAAATTTGGTAACCTACTTATTGTTATTATCTCAAGCTTTCGACCTAGAAATAGAACAGTGACATTCTTTTTTTTTCTCTAAATAGATATTCATTTATCAAAAATAACAGTAGAAAATTGTTTGAATTTCTTGATTTGTTGAAAGACATTTTATTCTCTCGGTTCAGTTAAGTCAAGTTCGGGAGTGATAAACGTCCGTGGGAAATCAACAGTACAAAAAATTATGTAAAAATTTAATAGATAGATCTCCAAATTTTACCACTGAGTGTTTTCGAAATCCAATAAATGCATTTGATTCTAAATTATATTTCAATGAAAAAAAGTCTTTTCTGTTTTATTTGGAAAACAAATCAATTTCGGGTTATTATTTTTTTAAATCTTAAATAAACTTGTCTATCAAAGTAACACTAAATTTAGTACTTTCCCAAAAAAAATCTATAATTTTTTACTATTTTAAATATAAAGGTCATCAAACGTTAAAAAAGTACGTATGAGGTAGAACCCTGTAATAAAATAATGTTTCTTATTATGACCCTTGATAATCAATTTTATTAATAGCAGATACTTTTTAAACATTTTTTTTCTACAACTCAACATCGAGTATTTAAAAATTTTTTCTTCGACATTGAGGTTGGGGCGCTCCCTAAGCATTAAAAAAAACAAAAGGGAATTTTCGAATTTTCACCGGAATTTGAAAATTCAGATTACCACGAGATTATTAACAAAAAATACGATGAGACAATGAAAATTGGCGAGTGGCGAGAATTTTGTCCAATATTTCCCACTGTGCGACGATACGATTTAGAGATTATTCGCTGACAGTACCAGTCGTGAAATGTTGGTTGCCTAACTCGGTGGACACATGGCATTTATGGATGCTCTGTGTTATTACACAGTAGAAAATTTTACTGGTTTAACAGATATTATACATGAGGTATGCTGTGGTTAGAATTTATTCATTTTGTGTTCTGGAATTGGGCCAGGAAGTGTACATCGAAGGTCTGCTCCCACAGGATTTTTTTTAAGTTGAAAGCACGCCGCGAAGCACAACCGCGCGTATTCATAGGGAGTTATTTATTGTCGGATGCTTGGAACGCCATATCTGCTAGTCATCGGTTTAATATTAATTATAAATAATTACTTGAACTGATATTTGATAAATTTATACTAATTATTAATTTATCGTTATCTAATTATAGAGTGCCTAGTCATTTCTTATACGAATTAATTTGCAAGAATTACGAGCGTTTGGCCTTCGGATGTGGGTAGTTACATTTTATTTACGCGTTTTAAAGCGGATTTTTGTCACTGGAGCAAGACTTAATACCTATAAGAATTTTAATCAAATTAAATCCTTGATTGATTGTGATAAATTGATAATTACTAATTTTAAGTGGATTAAAAGTCGAAACAGGCACATTAAAATAGTTATTTCTCAAAATTTTCTCTCGTATTAGATGTGCTCTATATATTAGAGTAGTAAAAGTTAACATTTATCTTACAGGCAGGCTGATTTAAAATAAAACAGTAGTTATATAAGGCGTGACAAAATACTGTTTAAAAAATTATTTGCAACAGTTTGTCTTTGGGTATTTTGTCATACTACAAAAAAAAATTTAAATGAACCTCTGCGTCATAAGGATCAGTTTATTTTTAATAAACACACATTGTCATTTATAAAAATGAGAAACAGTAAGAGTTCGAGACAGGAACCCTGTGGGACACTAGATGTAGCAATATATTCCGATGACTTGAAACCACGGACTTCGAGAAACTGTAAATGTTCAGAAACGTAACATTTTAATAGACTTAGCAAATGATCAGATTCATCATTCATATCCAGTGTACTGATAAAGTTTATCAAATCAGAAATCGGTAGAGATAACACTTAACTGATTGCGGGCGTCTAATGAAACACACAGATATTAAATCAGGCTTAGAATATTTGTTGTGATGTATCTACGTTTTATGAAGCCATGTTGAACTGAAGTAATTTTTCGATGGATATAAATTATTAAAACAGTTGTCGGCTTGTAGTTCTCGGTAATATTGTTATTGGTTTTTTTTATGCATAGAGCACACTTGATGTTTCCCGATGAAAGTTAGAGGTTTTCAAACGTAAATTCAAAAAGGTACGATAAGGAAGCGGCCAAGGCAAATGGACAATACCGTATTAAGAAGGATGGAATACGATCAGAACCAGAAGTTAATTTAGGCTTTAATCTTTTTATTGCAGATAGAATCTCACCTTGTGAAATAATGAAAACTGAAGGTACATTAATTATGAAAGAGTAGTAGTTTTACCCGATGGGTTAGAGTGTATAAATGTAGACTTAAAGAAGTTATCAAATGCGTTGTTGAAGTTATATTGTGGGAAACAACTACTTTGTGGACTACATGTCCTGTCCGGTATTGAATTACACTCCCAATATCTAGTAAACAACTAAAGTCATTCGTTAGCAAAATAACCAGACACAGACAGGTTTTGAACTTATTAGTTTTCATTTGTATGCCAATAGTGGGAGAGTTGTATCCCATTTTACCATTTGTTAAAAAGTGGTCAACGCTAGCACAACTCTAGTCATTCTTTGTGCCGGTAGGCATTAAGTAGCAATGATATTTAGGATATGACACCTACTTTGTAGGTTATATCTCACCCAAACTCAAAACATGTCGATAGATGGTCATCTCACGTATAGCATATTGCTCAGTACTAATAAGTTCGAAACCGGTATATGTCTGGTGATTCTGTTGAACAATGAACTTAGTAGTTAGGGTCGTAATTCAATGTGTTGTTTAATACAATACCATTAGATAAAAATTCATGCTTTCTTGTTACGGATTAGTAGGTCACTATCTGACAGCAGGTACAAGGCTATGCTTTGTGCTAGTAGGTTTGAGATAGGATATATGCTTTGTCAGTCGCATCTCACCAACACCCTGTTTCAGTGTTGTTGCGTCATTGTTAATACCATTTTGAAAGTTTTACACTAATTATTATTTTTACACAAATTGGACAAAAGAGATGAATTTCCCGGTTTCATGCTCACCCTATATGTAGTATATAGTCCGATTCGATCATCCACTTAGGTATAAAAGCCCGTCTCTTTACGACTGTGGTGAATACTAATACAAAAACATGCTAGCGTTCATACGTTTTCCGGATAATATATTCCCACTTTTATTACCCAACTCTCATTTACACAATATGTAGGTGTCACACAATATTTACACGGATAACTCAGCTTGGTGCATGTTAAATTTATGTAATACACAGTTAACAAGTGAATTACTATATTTTTTCTGTAAGAGGCGTTGGTAGAATTGATCTTGTTGACTAACTATATGGTTAATAGTAGAAATAATAAATAGCCAGTGATGTAAAATGACCGTCATTTAAACTCGTGACCAGGTCATGACGGTCAAATAATAGTACTTAAATGTAATTTAATGTCATTTTTCTAAAATATAAATTACTGAATCTCAATATTGCCTTAATAAATTCATCAACAAAACTATATTAATATTAAAAAAGTTTTTAACTACAAAACAAACAACACAAAAAACACATGTTCTTTGGCTATAGATGACAAGTATAAAGTAATAAAACAAAAAATTGTTACCATTGGTTAAGTTTTAAGGACACCACGTCACCAGGTGGAACATAAACCTACTTCTTACCGCATTGACAATGAATATTTAATACATATTAATTTAATATTAACATTAATAAAATCATCAAAAGTATCTATAAAGTGATTTTATTTTA
>NW_019416533.1:58681-71065 GCF_000390285.2 Anoplophora glabripennis | reverse complement strand
TAAGACAAGTTCCTAATGTTCGAACATTTATTGATGTGCATAGGCGTTTGGGAGAAGATGGCTGTTTTAGAAAACCAAAATTGAATAGTGGGGTTTCCAGAACTCGTCGCACTGTGCGAAACGAAGAAACTGTTTTACGAATGGTAGAAAATAATCCGAGAACAAGCACCAGGAAAACAAGTTCAGCGGTGCGAAACCTTAACCGTGAATCAGTTAGACAAATTTTCAAAGAACAACTTCTTCGCCCATATCATTTCCAAAAAATTCATTCACTATTGGAACATGACTTTGTTCCTCGTGTACAATTTTGCGAATGGTTTCAAAACCAAAGAGAAAACATTATTTCATCAATTTTGTTTACTGACGAAGCTAGTTTTAGTCGTGATGGTATTCTGAACCTACATAACATGCACCATTGGAGTGATGAAAATCCTCATCAAACTATAATTCGGAGTCACCAATATGGGTTTTCTATTAATGTGTGGGCAGGTATAATCGACAATTACTTAATTGGCCCATTTCGATTGCCCAATCGATTGACAGGTGCACTGTATCGAAATTTCTTGGAGAATGATTTAAACACATTATTAGAGGATGTCCCATTGGCCATTATTGGAAGAATGTATTACATGCATGATGGGGCGCCAGCTCACTTTTCTCGAGTGGCAAGGGAATATTTGGACAGGAGATTTGGAAATAGGTGGATTGGTCGAAGGGGGCCTGTACCCTGGCCAGCTCGTAGTCCCGACCTTAATCCCCTCGATTTTTCATTTTGGGGATTTATGAAAAATGAAGTTTATGCTGTAGAAATACATAATGAAGAACAATTATGGATAAGAATTATGGAATCGGCAGATAGATTTCATAATAACCTAGGAATATTTCAAAGATGCCGTCAATCATTAAGAAGAAGAATGGAAAAATGTATTGAAGTACAAGGGCAACAATTTGAACATCTTCTAAAAACTTAATGTTTTGTTTTAATTAATCATATTTTTCATCATACCATTAAAATTTAATTGTTGAAGTATTTATCATTGTTTTTGCAAATAAAAAAAAATTAAAATTCAACACCCCGTATCCTTTAACCGAAGGCCTTGCGGACCCATGTTCATAGGAACTTTTTTCTTGTTTTAGTGTCCTCTATTGTATGACACTATGCAATGTACTTTTTTCTATGTCACCCTGTATATTAAGTATACAAAAATAAAAGTTTTCACTTTCATTTCGATTGAAAGAAAATACCCCATTATAAAAATAAATAATTAAATAAAATAAAACTTTATTCTTTAAAATTGTTTAACAAGTGTATAATAACATAATCATCAACATTATTGGTAGTAAAAAAAGTAACAAAAAATAAATAATGTATTCAAAACTTAAAAAAAATAGGTTGCAGTCAGAAGATTGGTTGAAGGTTTAATTTATAGAACATTTTGTATTATTTAATTGTCAAGCCTTCAAGGCTTTTAACTTGAGATTAAATTATAAAACTGTGAAATTTTAACCAATTTAAAAATTACTCTAAAATTAATAAATTGTCAAATGTTTGTATAAAAGAATTGATTTACTTAGTAGGACTGAATAATATTAAACGTTAGCTACCAAGAAAATTTTAATTCAGACACAGTGTATTCTTTAAGCAAATCCTCAATCAACTTTCTGACTCCAACCCTAAATTAACTTGATATTTTTGGTCAATTTCTATGTCTATGTTCTATGTTTACGTCCGCTCATTTTATGTTTATGTAAAAACAGCCAAACAGAAAAAGTTGAGTGGTGAACTGAGTACAGCACAAAACAGATCATACGTAAATGTAACGCAAATATAATATAGGTTAGATTAAACTGAAATTAGAGCGCAAACTCCGCTTTGTCTACATTGTCTACATAGTCTACGTTGTTTACATAGTCTACGCGAAGTCTACACGTAGACGTCGACCATTAAAGTCGACGCGTAAACGCTCATCCCTGCCGGCACCGTAGGAAATATATGAGGGGCCATGTAAAAATCCAGGTTCTCCGCATATTAGAGATAATTCCCGAGTGACTAATGGAATTAGGCGACACTAAATTATTCTTTAAAATAGTACCGAATTCTAATTGATGACCTTGTCTATGTAATTGAACTTACGCGCACTAGGTGGACACGGTGTATAGCTAATGCTACAGAAGCAGCGTATCAGTCAAAATCTTTGAGACACAATATTAAAAATGTTTTTGTTGTCCACTCAATATCTTGTAAAATAAATGAAGAAGTGACTGTAGCACAGAACGTAGGCGATAAAACTTTTTCATCTGTTTTAACAAAATCAAAAATTGAATGTTTTTCATTTCACCAATTTCTTATTTTGGTGCGAATATTTAACTTAAACAATATCTGCTACGGAAACTTCTCGTCAGTAGGTGATATTATATTAATTAACAGCAATGCAGAATTAAATATGTTATGCTTGTATAACTTTGAGACTTTATAAAGAGCCATCAGTTATGTAGGTATTCTCTTGTAAGACGTATTTAATCCCGTTCTGACATTAATTACTTTGCAGTCTTATAATTATAGTTGCATCTGGCATTATATGGAAGCGCGGAAAATTAAAAGTATGAGAATATTTAAACCGATATTATAATCCGTGGTTTGCTTATTATTAAATGAAATACGAAACATATTAGGTATTTATTTATTTGTAGATAATTTTCTTCTGCTTATTTAGGTATTTTACCACCTGTGAAAAAAAAAGTAATTACTGAAATCTTGTGCCAAAGGGATGAGTCAAGTTTTTTTTTAAAGTGCCTAACCAAATACTTTACAGAGACATACACATCATTATTATGCTCATTATATCAAATATATCATATGATCAATAATATTTAATATTTAAGCCGAAAAAAATTTAAAATTATGTCACAAATAACATGTCAATTCTTATATTTAAAGAATATATTAATTGTAACGAATTGGAAAGGCACACAAAGAATCGTGAATGAAAAATTACCTGACCGAACTTTTGAACATAAAAAAAAACTAAATATTAATATAAGAAACAATAAAATGATATAAAATTGTTAATAAAACAGAATAAAAATAAGTATCAATTAAATAATATCACATAGTATAAAATTAATAATTTATTTTAATTTAATTCACAAGTATAAAATAATTTTTCAAAAGAATGCATGACATCGACACTTGCTAACACCCAGTACAGTGAGAAAACAGAATTTAAACCCAGGGACATATATCAAATAAAAGCCCAATATCTATAGATGAATCTGATAGGCATATTTTAGGTAGACGAGTAACTGTAGAGAAGATATCTTAAATGAACTGAAGTCATATATGAATTTTTTTTATCAAATGTCAAATTAAATTATAATAATTTTATGAAATGTTAAAACCAAAGTTGGCTTTGCAAGTACCAGAAGATGACCTAGAAGAAAGAACATAAAATAAGGAATATTTTAATAATAAGTAATAGATTTATATGTGAAGTTTAAAAGGACATTGTAACAAATATTGTATTTAGTTATAAGAAGTGCAGTGAAAAGTGGTGTGAAGAAGGGACATCCAAAGACTGGAATTTATGTAAAGGGACCTTAAAGGAAAATAAAGACTAGATATTTCTAGAAGCAGAAGAAACAAAAGTTTATTTATTAGTGACGGCTTGGTTTTTTGGCAAAAAGCTAGAAAGGAGAAGCAGCTCCAACAAAATTTAAATTAAATTCAAGGAAAACAGTCAGGAAGTAAATCCTCAAAATCCAGATAAAGAAAATTAACCAGTGAAGAAAAAGTTCCCTAACCAGTATAAAGCAGTATCTATCCAGAGAGGTATTCCAGTGGCCCCATAAATGGTACAAAGGACATCTTCATCGCTTCCAACAAGGAAAAAAGTAACAAACAGGTACCTAAAATAGAAAAATAAAGTGCACTAGAATATAAATTCATAGCTATAACCTACAAATAATACAGTATTAATGCATTATACCTTAGAAAAAGGATAAATTAAAAATCAGGACTTACCTGAACAAAATTAAATACAAGCAATTTAAAATCTAGCTTTAAAAATTCCAAAATTGGATGAGCTCACACAAAGTTCTAAAAGGGACAGCCATTTTAATTATAAGAACGTCAGATCGTATTAATTAAAAATTTTATATAATTTATGATAGGCAAGACACAATACACGGGCGAGTGGTTAAGGTAGTGTAAATAAAAATTCAAATATAGTAAATTTTTAAGAAAAGCCCAGTCCTTGTATTGTACAAACTGTAATAGGACAGAAAAGGTAGAAAAATAAAATATTCTTTATTATTGTTAAACATAAAAATTTAATTTATAAAGAAGCCATTCCTAATCTACAGTCAAAAAGTTAAAATTTAGTTTTCATATAATCCGATTAAATAATTTAAAATAAATATTGTATAAAAGGTTAAAAAAACTATTTTTTGGCGTATGAATGATATAGAACCGACTCCTGAGATCAAAAATAAAACAAACATCTGAGTAACAGCTAGCAAGGGATAAAAAAATAATATACAAGGTAAAACAAAAGAAAGGTTTGCATTAAACAATTTACAGTTAATCAAAAGAAAAAAAATTATTACAGAAACAAAACCAAAACAACGCAACACTCAATACACATAACACCAATTTCACAAAATTAATATTTTCATACAAAATAATAATATCTTAACAATATTATTATTTTCAATTTTCCTTTTCCGAACGATTTGAAAAATGGATTCCGATTATTCAGGTGATTTGACTTGCCTCCGTAAATGGAAAATAGCAAGGCCACTTAAACTTTTCTGGTTAAACTCATATTTTATTTTTAAACCAATAAAAGTACAAATACTACCTACCCTTCTGAAAATTCTTAGCGTCCATAAAACTTAGAAATGGAATCAGTTTAAGTTGGACTTTTTACATCCCGAAACCCTTATCCCTGAGAGCATACGTTTGTCAGAGGATTGCGGTGTTCTCGCATCCCCCCAGGGGACAAAAGAAGTTATAAGGACGGAGGCGGGGTGGCGGCTCGATCGCACTTTAAACTGTTTAAAGCCTGATGTATAGGTGGGAGCCATGGGCGTCTCTGAAGGCTAGTCGCAAATTATTTTCTACTTTCATGTAAAGGAAACAGAAAAGAAACACCTGTTTCAAAATCATGTGTAGTATTAATATTCATTAGACTTAACTTAACTTAATCATATGTGAGAGATCCCTATAATTTAAAAAAAAAACACAATAAATTGTTAAAATAGATAAAATTTAGTCTGTAATTATTTATTTGTAGAATTTTCAGATACTCTTTCAGTCAAATTCTTATATATTTCTTTATACAAATGAATCTTTTCCCAAGGTATTATGTAATTTATCTTATTGGACATACTGTTATTATACAGGGTAGTCCTAAATTATCTTTCGATATTCTCAAGTACATAAAAAATCAGCAAAAGGGTAGTCAAGACTGACTAGTTGATACAAACCTTGAAAAAGTCTTTTAGGGTTGCAGTCTGAATAATAAAAAATGGCCAAAAATAACACTTTATCGTCGAGCTTTCGGAAATGTTTGTTTTCTTTTTTTAGACATCTATAATAAATTAATGTGGCAAAATAAAATACATTAATTAATTGAAATTACTTACTAACATGAGATTTAGTTTAAAAAGAGACTTCATTATACACAATAAAAATACATAAAACATTAATGATTGTTAAAAACAATATTAAAATCAAAATGTATGCGGACAGATATAAAACAATTTCAGCCGTTACTGATGTTTGAATACAGATTCAAAAAACATATAGAGATTTTAGTAGTGCAGAACTACATTGACAACCTTGACACTGGCGGTAAATTTGAATTTTGTAAAGTACTGTTTTAATTTTCGAATTTTAAAATGTAAGTGTAAATTTTGCTTAAATTATTGATACCTGATTTCTTATTTAAATTATTTTTTTCTGGATTAATATGAAACATTTCTAAAAAAGTTTATTTTAGTAAATTTTCTTCACTATACAACCTACAAGTAATTGAAAATCGTTGATAAAAGTACTGAATGAAAAAATTCTTTAATATAAAAACCATTATTAGTGTCATAAGACTTCGTCAAGATATCTGTTAAAAATTTTGATCATTTTCTATTTTGGAAATTAATTGAAGACACTATAGCCCGCATGGATAAAACAGGTTTATCAATTTTTGGAAGTGTATATAACCTAGGAGCTAATGAATTAACAAGTCAGAGTTTTGGCTAGTTCATTGTCTATGAATTTATAATTTTTTTAATTTTGTTAAAAAATAAGGGTACCTTTTAAAACTTATATCCAAAAATGTTTAACAGAGATATATATCGCTTTAAAAGGAGATGATAGATGTGATATTTTTTTACAATATTTTACAAACTTTTAGAAGATCTTATTTATATTTAAATAAAGGGTTAGAGCATTAAAACATTATATTCTTCAATGTTGTTCAAAGGCGGTGACCATGATTATTTCATCCTCCACTTCTTTATTTTTACCCCATTAATTATTTTTGGGTATTGATCATCAGGGTATTAAGGAAAAAAAGGAAACTCTTGCTTATCTTTGACAAATGTAACCATATTCGAGAAATTCAGGTTTAAATATGACTGTGCATTTGTAAATTCTCATAATATCGATCGCATATGCTCTAAAATGTCACATATTTCTAACAATGTCCATAACAAATACCTTAGGTATGTTATTGCTTGAAGAACTTTTTAATTTGTTTTCCCTGAAGTACCTAAATCAACGCAGCACAGAAATTTGAATATTGGAATATATCGCCTTGTGCAAACTGGGACAACTCAGCATTGGGATTTGAGTTAGGTATACTATGTAAATTAGTTTCAGATTCTAGTCTGACTTTGTAATTCGATTAAGACACCTCAAAATATTTTCAAGGTATCAAAATTATGTCTACCGGCCTCTTTTAGGGATGCATTAAATAAAAAAGGTTTAGGTATATTAGGTATATAAAAGGGTACCCTTATTTATTGATAATCCTTTCTGAAAATATCGGGAGACAATTTAGTAGGTATACATATTTTGACTATTAAACAAGAAAGATAAACATTTTACAACCATCTACACCTTTTTAATAGCTTTAAACGAAGAAAATGTTTTTTTTTCTCATTAAACTGTTACTCAAGTTACACAACAATACAATACAAACACTGATATAAATTTTCTAGCTTCTATAAATTGGCCAGGACAAATGAGACAATAAAACTGGTTTTAATTTACCTATTGGGTTATTTCGTGAATTTTCAATTAATTAATATTATTGCATAGTAGTTACCAATTTTATATTTTTGACACTTTTGTTTATTTTAAATATTTCAACTAATGGATGGAGGAATGAGTATTGTCAATTTTTTCAAATTTAACACTTGCCATTCGAAAGAGGACTTATTGCTCTATCAGATTGTTTTTTGGTTGCTTCGTTAGATTTCATTTTTGTGATTTCTTGTAAAGTTGAAAAAATTGATCATATTCGTCACTTTTTTCTTTTTGTTTCTAATCGAAACGGGGAAAACGTTAAAGCCGTTCAAGCTGCTCGGGAAATTTGTGACTTATATGGTGACGATGTTATGAATGAACGAACGGCTCGTTGATAGTTTTCGTGTCTTAAAGAAGATGATGACAATCTTAAAAACATTAATCCTGTTAAATTTGGTGAAGAATAACTGAATCGACTCCTTCACTTCAATACAATCAAAGGGAATTGGCTCAGGAGATGAGATGTGATCACAAAATAGTAGTAAACCATCTGCATTCGATGGGAAATGACTTGGTACTTGGGTCTCAAATGTTTTGGACGAAAACAATCAGAATTCGCAATTGCAGCTGACAACATGACAATGCGCGATTACATATAGCTCATATGACCAAAATGGCCATTCGGCAGTTGGGAAATTCTGCCTCACCCGTCTTACTCTCCTGATCTCGCGTATACTGATTTTCATCTCTTCCGCATATTTGTCAAACTGCTTACGTGGTGTTCCTTTTAACGACGACAAGAGCTTAGTTGGATGAGTTTTTCGAGACAAAACCAGAGGATTTCTACAGAAGAAGCATCAAGAAATTTGTTGAACGTCGGAGGAAGTCATAAATAACGATTCACTGATTAGCCTATTGATAAATGTAGAGTTAAAAATAAAATATCTTAAATTTGAAAAAAAAAACGGACATTACTTATTCCCCAACCTAATACGTGTTACATACTTAGTTATCGAGGTTGCATTAGTCTGACATAAGTTATGTCTTATGACAGTTATTTATTGAAAACTGCTCCACATGTGCTATTACAAATTATCAAAATTTAGTGAATAAAAGAAGTTATAACGAAAAATCGAGCTAATAACTCTACCGAGTGGCCCTAAATAATAATACCTAGGTATCAAATCTGAGAAATTTTCCACTATGTCCTGGGCATCTTGTATACAGTATGTTCACAGAAAAGGTGTTGAAACTTTCTTATTTTTCATTTTATCGAAAAAAAGTTACTCTTGATAAAAAAAATTTGGTGGATCTTAAAGTATGATTTAACATTTCTTGTACAGGATGTTCAAAAAATTGAAAAAATTGAAAAAACTTAGGATGGTACAAGAGTAAAGTGCACTTATTTGAGAAAATGTGGAAATAAGTTAATAGGAAAAGTTGTACAAAAGTATAAGGCAGTCTCTAATACCAATTTCCGTTTCGGCCTACTTTCATTTATTTATAATCATTAAATTTATTTTGTACAAATTAAATTATTCCAAATTAACAATTCAATCTTGTTCTAGTAAGCGTTGATAGTGACAATTCGCTGTTATAATTTATTAGCCATCGCCATTGTCAAGTTAAAATGCTTACTTTACAACTAAAAATTTACTTAGTACAATGTTATAAGCAAGGCGAAAAATGTTATCGTCAAGTTATTCAGGAATTTAATGAAAAATTCCCTTATGTGTATGTTCCGGAGACTACTTGCCGTAAGGTAATTTTGAAGTTTTTAAGAATTGGCTCAGTATTGCGAATACCCCGACTGAAAAATAGATACAATGAACATGATGCAAGCACTTTGTTGGTATTATATTCAGTAGAGGAACACCCCAGTAGAATACCGTCGTTCATTTTATTTTCAACAAGATGGATGCCCGGCACATTATGGATTTTTTTCTATGGGGTCGACTGAAACAAATTGTTTATCGTACACCTATAATAGATTCCAATATTGATCAATTAAAGCAGGGAGACTAGATAAGGAGCACGAACTTATACGGGAAAATTGACAAAATTTGTCCAAGAAATGACAGAAGTTGGGGTGGCGCTAGTGTTCCATGTGACCCAAGTGAATGTAGCATAATAAGTACGAGTGTCGAGTGAAGTAAGCAAATAACCAATTTTATTATAATTTATAAATGAGTTTAGTAAATATATCGGGGAGGTATGCTAACCTAAAAACTAGAAGTCAAGTCAATAATTATTACAATTTGTTTTTATAATGGTAAATAAAAAGTTTCGAAAATAATTTAAATATGATAATATGGTATGTGAAGTGAATGACTGTCAACAGATTTAAAATAAAACTAAGTTTATGATCTGCATTTTCAATCGAATGATGTCCAGCAGTTCTATATTACAACTTGACCGAATAGTGGGTTAATATTATGGCAAAAGGTTGAATAATTCGGAAGTTGGAAGCAGCTTTTTTGATTCTCAATAATGTAGAGAAATTCTTAAATAGAAAGATTTCATAAGTGAAAATATTGTATAATTAAGTGATGCATTGTTTCTTTATACAGGGTGGTCCCGAGGTAATGGGCCAAAATTCATGGGTAGATTCCCGAAACAAAAATATTGCGATTTAGCCAAACTTACCTTAGTCCAAAAGTTGGTAGTTAAAAAGATACAGGGTGTTAAATGTAAAATATTATTTTAGTTTATTTCCATTTATTTCTTAATACATGCAAATATCTACATAAAATTTTGAGGTTTGGGGTTCTTTGGATAGAGGAATTGAAATTTGTTCACATTTTGGTTATAGTTCATAGAGGGCGCCAGCTGCCGTAGATTGAAGGTGTTGGAAACGACATAACTTTTTTATACTTAAAGGTATCTCATCTTTGGTATCAAATTCTTATTTTCCAACTATTTTTACACAAAAAAGGTAGACTTTATGAAAGTAGCTGTCTCCCACCCTTTCCAAGATATTTGGCTTTGAAACTTCCAATGCTAATGGTTGAAATAATTAAAATAATATAGAAATGTCAAAAACAAGGGTTTATTTAGAATTAAAAATTGTAATGCGCAGTTAAATGGTAAACATTAGTAAAAAATATGCCTTTTTGGCAATAATTGCACAAAATGTCCACCTCTAACTTCAATACATTTATCAACACGTTTATTAAAAGATTGTCTTATTTTAAAGTATAAATCCTTAATGCGAAATGACTGCAGAATTTAAAACCTGCTACCAAAGTTCTTCTCAAGTGTTTATAGTTTCTCCATAAACAACTGATTTCATGTAACTCCAAAAACGAAAACCTCGGCATTCTAACTCACATTTATGTATACGAGTATACAATTTAATTTGTAAGATGTAATTTTAATTAGATACGAATAATACTTAATAGAAATTAGCATACAAATGATAGCAATAAGACATGTAGAAGACGTCAATTATTTGATTTTCGTCCAAATCCCACTTAAGAAATTTTAATGCAACAGCACTGGAAGTTACAAAGTCAAATATCTAGAAAACGGTGCGAGATAGCTACTTTAATAAAGTTTACCTTTTTTGTGTAAAAAAGTTGAAAAATAAGAATTTGTTACCAAAGATGAGATACCTTAAAGTACAAAAAAGTTATGTCGTTTTTACCACATTCAATCTATTGCAGCTAGCGCCCTCTATGAACTTTAACCAAAATGTGAACAGATTTCAATTCCTCTACTCAAAGAACTCCAATCCCCAAAATTTTGTGAGGATATTTGCATTTGTTAAGGAANATTCATCAACAAAACTATATTAATATCAAAAAAGTTTTTAACTACAAAACAAACAACACAAAAAACACATGTTCTTTGGCTATAGATGACAAGTATAAAGTAATAAAACAAAAAATTGTTACCATTGGTTAAGTTTTAAGGACACCACGTCACCAGGTGGAACATAAACCTACTTCTTACCGCATTGACAATGAATATTTAATACATATTAATTTAATATTAACATTAATAAAATCATCAAAAGTAGTACTTCAAACTTTCAAACTGGAGGACCACAATACAAAATTACAGTATCACGCTAGACTACAAATCCATCACCCGTTCCAGGCGACTACAAACTAAAGATGGGCAAAATCCAAAGAGGTCAATTATCCAAATCTAAGGTAGACTTCGTAGGGGGACTTCTGTGCAATGGGATCGAATGTCGACCTTAGTACCTTGCAGTTCAATAATCAGAGATGAATAGCTGGCCAGTATGTATAGCATAACTCAAAACTTCTAATTGCATTTTGTATGATCAAATAACATTATACATACTCATTTATTGTTATTCCCAGAATTTCAATAAATCCATTTTTAATCATTCAGAACATTGTTAAAAAGTTTCACAAACTTGTGTGATCCCAATGCTCTGAGCCTAGGACAATCCACGCAGGCATCGTCTCCCATCAAGAATAAATCGGCCAACGCGCGACGTACGCGTACGCATCCCCAAGCGTTAGTTGAGGTTAGCGTGATGAGGGAGGTATTCAAACATCCCGTATTCTCCGTTGCAGGAGAGCAGGAGACGAGATTCCCGGCACCCAGAGATGGGCGGGTAGACAATGTCGACGTAGACAATGCAATTGTCTACGCGTAGACAATGATCTAGATGAAGACTTAATTTGGAAGAGTCGACAATGTAGACAATGTCGACAATGTCAACAATAATTAAGAAACTCTCAAAACTAGAAAAAGGTGTGGTAGGTATGTACCTCAAAAAAAGAATTTCGTAAGGCTGTAACTCGTGATTCTTGCAAAAAAAGAAAAATTGAAAATTTGGAATTTGGAAAAGTACCTACCTATCACAACCATCTATAAAAAAAATGTATGAACCGAGTACAAAAGATCAAACAATATCTGCCGAGAATTCACGAGAAAAAAAAGTGTCTCGCTTGATGCTCCTCGATAGTTTTAGGTCAGATTGACCAACATTTTTTTTTCTATAAATTCTCTAAATAAAGATATGTCGCATATATTCTTTAATGAAAATTTTATCATTTTTAAAGTCAGCAACAATTTGGAATATCTGATTAAGTTTTAAGAACACTTTGTGTAGATATTTTAGTTTAGTTAGAACACGTTAATTTTATTTTTTCTAA
>NW_019416533.1:13013-55180 GCF_000390285.2 Anoplophora glabripennis | reverse complement strand
AACCTAAAAACTAGAAGTCAAGTCAATAATTATTGCAATTTGTTTTTATAATGGTAAATAAAAAGTTTCGAAAATAATTTAAATATGGTAATAGTATGTGAAGTGAATGACTGTCAACAGATTTTAAATAAAGCAGTACGTTTGTGATCTGCATTTTCAATCTAATGATGTCCAGCAGTTCTATATTACAACTTGACCGAATAGTGGGTTAATATTATGGCAAAAGGTCGAATAATTCGGAAGTTGGAAGCAGCTTCTTTGATTCTTAATAAGGTAGAGAAATTTTTAAATAGAAAGATTTCATAAGTGAAAATATTGTATAATTGAATGATGCATTGTTTCTTTATATATCTTGCAGCAACATCAACAGCAAGAGCATCCGCTACACCAGCAACAACAGGTGCAGCAGTTACAACAAGAGCAACAGCTATAACAACAACAACAACAATAACAACAACAACAACAACAACAACAACAAGAACAGCAAGTAAATCAAGAGCAATAAAGTTACGATGAAATTATACTAGAAAGTGAGCATCCTGTCCTGTATAAACTAATAAAAGAAAAGTTCTGTTGGCGTGTGATGAGGTCTCGACAAAGCAACCATGAATATGTTCCAAGCATAATATTGACAATAGCAACAAAGTATACTTTATTTATTTCTACATATTCTTGTAATTTATATTACGTGCATTAAATTCGTATCGTTCATATAATTCTTGCTGGTGACATCGTTATTATCATTACTGAATTGAATAAATCATTTCCAATTAGTTGCTGTTTCTTTCCTGTTACTAAAAAACTGATTGAAATTCAGATATCATATAAAATTTAAAGAGAGGATACGTGTAGTGACCGATGCTGATCGATCTGTATTGGTAATTGACTACTTTTACTAAATATTTAAACATGGAAATCAATTGCTTCATGATAAAATAAAATTTTAAGAAGAAAAAGAAGATAGACTGACAAGTATTACTTATTTTTAAGAAGAGTTCCTGTTATTTTGTTACTTGCTTTTTATAAATAAATATTTATTTTTATTTTAATTAGGTACAAATAATTTCGTTTTTTGATTCAATTAATAAAACATTGAAATCTTTGATAGATAAACATTTTGTTTTTCAAATATAGAACATTGCTAAAATATTTCTTTATAATACCTTATTAATTTTGGTCTATACTCTACCTTGGAATAAGTCATGGAACCAGTTACGTTCGAATTAAATCAACAATTTTATGAAAGTAGAATTAAATTTTACAGCAATTGTAAAATATATACCCAGAAAACTAATCGATTTTAAACAGTTATAAAATATTTAGATTACCTATTTTTTGTGACCTTTATAATGGAGTATATTTTGTTAAAATTTACTCTTTCTGTTTCTTATAGTAAATCTATTTCATCATCACTCAAGCTGGACAATGCGTCTAATAAGTCATCTGAATCAAAATCGGACATTTATATTAATATTTTAAAAAGTTTACTTCAAACACCGAGTTTTTTTATATTCTATTTTTTATTACCACAAGTAAAAATTCCACATTAATAATACAAGAATTACTATTTTTTTAAAGGGAACTTCCTGTATAAAATGTGACTATTTTTACTTACATTAAACTGAAATCGTAACAAAGTAATTATCAAAAACATAAACCTTACTTATAGGTTAATATTGACAGGATCACGTCATAAATTCCTTGAAAACTGGTTTCTTTCTACGAACACCAAATTCTTCTCATAAAGCTAATATTTTTTATTATCTATTTAGTTTAATTATAGTCCGGAATGACATATTTTCATTATTTATATAATTCAAAATAGCTTACATTATTTATTTTAAAATTTTTTACACATCACAAAAATGACATGATTGATTTATAATTCAAACAGCCGCTTTTTATCTCCCCTCTCTACATATGGGACATATGGAACACTAGCGCCCTCTTATTTTTGTAAGATTTTTGTTTACATGGAGTTCGGGCTCCCTGTGTAGTTTCCATGAATTAAAGGATGTTATTAGAGATGCCGTTGCTTCAATATCTTTAGATGAGGTCAGAAGAAGTTTTGATGAATTACTTGTCCGTTTAAAAACATGTGCTCAATATAGTGGCAGTGAGTTTGAATAAATAAACTTTTAAAATTTATGAATTGTTAATTTGGAATAATTTAATTTGTATAAAATTTTGATGATTACAAATAAATAAAAGTAGGCCGATTTTTTTCGAAAATTGGTATTAAAGACTACGTTTTACTTTTGAACAATTTTTCCTAGTAGCGTATTTCCACATTTTCACTAATAAGTGCACCTTACTCTAGTACCATTTAAAGATTTTTCAATTTTCTGAACACCCCGTACAAGGAATGTTAAATTTTTCTGTTTCAATCTTTCTTTAAGAACCAACAAAATTTTTTATCAAGAGTAACTTTTTTCGATAAAATGAAAAATAAGAAAGTTTTTCGTATTCAACACCTGTTCTGTGGACAGGACAAAACAGACTATAGGTAGAATATATGTGTGTGAATAGGCTGCTAAAATAGTAATAACATTCGTTAGCGAGTAAGTAGGTATTCGTAAAATTCACAAATATTTGCCTACGCATGTGTGAAGCCGGGATAAATATTTCATATCTTAAATTTGAGGTAGTCTGGATGTACACTTTCATTAATGAGTACATAGTAAGTTAGCAAATGTAAAATTCCTTTTATGGACATATTTTGAATAAACTACATGGTATTCTTGCGTTTTTAAATATATCCAACCTCTTAACCGCCAATTTAGTTTCAAACATATAAGTACATTTTGTAATTTATTAAATGGTCGGAGAATTTAATACAAGAGTATAATATTGTAATTTTAATCACAAATTGAGTACCTACCTACCTACTTTAAACTTCTTGGTGGAATGAATTCACTGAGAAATGACAAATATAGGATTGGGTCTCCCGTTACAAAAAACTTGATATCTAGATCTAAAAGTCATTATTTACAAAATGCAATTAACGGTGACATTCGAGTCACTTATCCTGACGCCTGTAAGCTCGAGTTTTTGTCCTGCCACTGGCATAATCAGCGCCGAAGTATAGTAGTAGGTGGGATTGGGAGTCTAAAACACATTACAGGCAGCCTAATCCGGCTAAATCCTAAACCATTTCCCCACCTTATTCTTGTCTCTCAGTCAGAATACTACTAACCGGAGATAACGACCGGCTGATACAGCAAAAAAATACGTGACGTTATTTCAGAGTTTAAGAAGTTATTCGGTAACATTGCAAAAAATGAGAAAATGCCGATCTCGTGTCAGAGGCGTTAAATGTAATACACCCACTTCGAGGACCATGTAAAAATTTACATATATTTCGAATTACCGTCAGGAACACGGAGTTTATAATTCCACAAGTGAATACTAGAATGCAAAAATATATTCGGATGAAAAAAGTTAAGAAATTTACACACGTAAATTGAAAAAGCAGCCGGCTATCGAAAGGACTGAAATTGCGGATTTATAACTGAAGTACCTTGCCAAATAATAGGACGTATATTTTCCAATCGTTTTCAACATGTAAATCTTTACCCTGTTTAGCTGTTCAAATTGAACCGTTTGCGAACAGAATCTTTATTCAAAAATATTTTTTCTTTTATAAATCAAATGTAAATTTAATGTAAAATAATTAAAAATTAATAATTAATATTTGTTTACAAAATATAGTTTAATATGTATAGCAAATAATTATTTAATTGTAATAACCAAATCGATACTTGGAATTCATAATTCGGCAGTAGGTACGTATGTACGTATGAATAAAACCCGTTTATAGATGTTTTAAATTTACCAATTTTTCGCCCAATAAATTGATAAAGAAATTGATTGATAACTTTATATTGATGTACAGAGAATTCACAAATGATTAAGTACAAGCCACGTTACCAATAAATTTGTTTGGAACAGTTATTTTATTATCTTCATGTTGGCGACAAAATTTTGGTAAAATTAACACAACTTTCTGTTTCACCGTCTGAAGATTGGTGTAATTTTCACGAGATTCTATTTAACCAATCAGCGTTCGCATTATCTCGAGCATAGACGTAACGGTTTGTCACTGTTCATAGTAAACGGATCACTAATATTGGTAACGGCAAGATTTGGGTATTTTTCGTTACCAGTACCAGCCTTGTAATGTTGGTTGCCTAAGCTCGCCAGTGATGTGGCTTGTAAACATTTAAGAAAGCTCTAGATATAATGCTAAAATTGTCGAAAATGTCCTAGCTGTAATAAATAATCGAGAATTTGAAAACAATTGATTCAGTACTCTGTTGATCAATTTTGGAGATTCTTAGTAACATAATTTTTATTCAGTTCTACCAGTTACATTCAAAAGTTTTATTACCTTCTACAATTTTGACATGTTTAAACTTCTTGTTATTTATATTACAGATATATTTATATTTATTATCTTAATTAACAACTTTTACTATGAATTATTATATTTTGAATAAAACGTATTAATGTCACAAATTAATTATAGTTTACTAGGGATTTTCTAAATAGGTATTATGCCCATGTTATTTTGACTGATTCTTATTTAATAGATTGGAAGACGTTTTGCCAATAAATTGATCAGTTCATTGTAACATATAAACCGGTATGTGCAAGAAAAGATTTCTTAAATCAAATATGATATATACAAAAAGAAATATATTCTTGATACTTATATACCAAAATCTTGAATTAAATAAAACTTCATTGAAATAAACGTTTCCTTGGCGGAAGAGATTTTACTTTGTTCATATTATGGTACAAGAACAACAATGATATATAAAAATGTGAAACAGATTTAATGCATAATGAATACATAACCTATGACAAAACAGTTTAATATTTTTATTTGCCGTTAAAATGTTAAGCACTATGAACTTTATCTGTAAAATGTTAAATTTGTAAAACTAAAATTTGTATACGACCTAAACAGGTGTAGATAGATATTTCCTTAAAATTGGTTAAGGGATATTCTTTTAAGTAGGTGGTACTTACTTTTACTCTAATAAAAATTTTTACAATTCACTGTCACAGTTCAGTGTTATCGTTGATATAGTCATTGTTTTGATCATCATAAGAGATGGTTATAAATTGTATCTAGTTTTTGTAAGATATTTGATATTTTTAATGACTACATATGTAAAATCGAAGGGATATTTACAGCTATCAAGAAATTTTAAGTATATCAAGAGAACAGTGTGTCCACATAAAGAATACCTATCAATAATAGACATAGTTTCATTATTTTCTTAAATGTGATAAATTTTTTGTTTGGGAAAATTATATTACAAACAATTTACAACAGTATTTCGTTAAGGATATTTTGAATCTTTTAAATACGGAAAAATATTGACACTTATTATTTTTCAAATACTTAAAAAAAAACTGATACATGTATCGTTCTTATCGACTTTTTCTACTTTACTGTACTGTACTGTATTCTTTCTTAAAATTTCTCAAGTTTGAGTTTTTCAAAACTGAAAATAGTCATAAAAATGTATACATATTTTAATATTATTAGTAACGATGTAATTATTGTAACAATGAAAATTATGAAAACTGTTTGGCAAAATTTGACGAAAAAAATAGTATGGAAATTCACACATGCTCGTAGTATTGTTATAGGTAGAAATATTTATGCGCCAATATTGTTATGAGTAGTAATATGTATGTGTATGTGATTTGTTTGTATAATTAATATAATAATGATCCTGTTGTGTATATGTTTATGCTATAATTCAAGTTGTCAATTATACCCTGGCTAGCTTTCGACCCTTCTCAGTAGTGAGTTCTAGTGAGGTTAAAACTCTACAGAAATTCAAACAACACACCACACTAAACAAAAGATATTATTCAGAAATTAATTTATTTAGTAGTTTATTATTTTTTTTATATAACAATCAATTATAACTGTGAAATGTTAGGCACAATTTCAGGAATATTTGGAATTATCTTATAGCACTTTTGTGACACTGAGAATTTTTCATATAGTGGTATTCAAATCGATTTATTATAGTGTATTGTTGGTTGTCTATAACTTAAGGCGATAAAATTTGATCTTAAAACTTCTTTCTCAATGTGTTGCTTTAATACTTAATATCTTTAAAAATTTTAATATGGCCAAAAAATTTTTTATAATTATTCGTATATTGAAGTTAAATTTATTTAATATCTATCAGGGACGAAGAATTTGTATTTATTTCAAATTTATTTTCAGGAAAGATTACTTTAAATTTTATTATTATTAGTCCTATAGAATTTTTTATTACTTTTGAGATTATATTTATCAATCTCTTTTGCTAGCTAGCTTTATCTTATAAGATTTTGTAATTCTTTGTGCACAAAGTTACCTCTACGTATGTCTTGTCGATTTTTATTGTCGAACTGCTTGTCCTCTTATACTCGGCCTGGATATCGTCCTGGAATCCTCGTCTTCCTACAGTTAATGGATAGCTGGAACCTGCTGCTTACTTTATTCGTCTGGAATAATCTCGCCCTGGAATCCTCATTTTCTTGATATTGTTGGATAGCCGGAACCTGCTGCTTACTTTATTCATCGGGAATCTCGTCCTGGAATCCTTGCTTTCTTGAGATTTCTGGGTAGCCAGAACCTGCTGCTTATTTTAATGCGTCTGGAATCTCGTCCTGGAATCTTATTGGAGTCCTTTTTAAGAAACTGGACTTTTGAATCCTTTTTTGGCTCAACTTTAAATTTTCTTTATACTGGTTGACTAACTTTAATTATCTTACTATTTTCCACTATAATTATTTCTATTTATATGGGTTTTTCCCACTTTACTTCTTTTCAACACTTCTCTCTGACAAATTCTTTTGTAACTAGTCAATAATCTTTTAAATTTTTATTTTTCCTACTCTCTTGATTTTTTCTTCCTTGTTAGGGCCTTTTCACATATATGCCTGTTTTTTAAATTCCGTTTTTTTTTTCACTTCACTTCACTTCAGTTTATAATTTATAATTTTACAATCACATTCCAGTTTATTTACAAAAATTTTAACTTATATTTCAAAATATTCCTTACTTCTATATTTGTATTTGAATTTCATATGTAATATTTTATGACTTGTGCATCCAACTTTATTTTTGACATTTCACTGACATTATAATCTTACTGATATACATATAAAATTTTACTTTAGACATTAATATTTCTTGATACTTATTTTTCTTACTCAGAATACTACTATTAAATAAAACTATGATATTTTAGCTTTCATTTGCTATATTTCACTTGCTATTACTAATTAATTTTGCTTATGTTTTTTCAATAATACCTTGGCATGTACGCTATTTGACGTTTTTATTTAACTTATAAATTGCTATCAATAATTTGATTTCATCTCAATATATAGAATATCTAAATAACTATTATTATATTGATCCACTTGAACCATTTGCTAACTCTTTCGCCACAATAAAGCAAATTGAATCTAGTAAAAGTGATTTGCTTCTCTGGTATTGGTTTCCTCGGAAAATAAGCATATCGTTTACAAAACTAAAACACTCATTACCATTCCCATTAGCAGGTAATGCAGAAGATAATGGAAGCTCTAAATTATGCGTGTTTTGCAACAGTGATAATAACAGAGCAGTCACTGGTACGATGTAATATAAGTAGCACTCACAATATCTGTTGAAACTGAAAATGATGGCGACGAGCTATTTCAATTTATTGTGTGCATTTCATTGCCGTGATTGCGACGCAGACTATATGCAAATGAAGATTCGGTGTCAGAGTAAACAAAGCTAGCGTATTTGCACTGTTAATTGTGCTTTGTATTACAGAGGCATCAATCACGTATGACATGACAAGAGGCGCAAATGCTAATAAACATATCGCATGGCACCGTCATGTACAAAGTGGACACATTGTTATTTTATCAAAGGGATTACTACAATAATTATTACTGTTATAGCATGTAGCACAGCGTCGTCATTTTCCATGTTTAATATTTATTCCCTTCAAAAATATGTACTTGGGATATCTAACATATAAGCATTTCCTTATGTTTTTATTTCTGATTATTCTATGAAAAGAGAACGATTACTGGATTCCAATAGATTTAAACATCTTCCTCAGTTGAATGAGATATTTGCGCCGATATATCATTACGACCCAACATTTTTTTTAATCCGATGTTAAACTTACGCTCCGCACTTGGAATGTTTTTAGGAGCGCCCGTTTTTACATCTGTTTATCTCATACAAAAAGAGACAACCAGCCCTGCATAGTTTCATTTTCCGATGCATCAGTTTCCAGCTTAGACGTTTCCTTTCGTGTCGTATGCGTACAAGCGGAAAAGACGTGTTATTGACTTCACATATTAGTTATTCCAATATGTTTTTGAAGATCGCATCGTGTATGAGTGTTAGTGGCCAATATAAGGAAAATTGGGCCCCATCGCGAATATCAGGTTCAGATTGTCTAAAAGGGTTGTACTGCATACTATGCTTGAAATAAACTTTCGTTACTTAAAACGAAACCGAAAAAACATCCAAGATACAAAAGGCTTTTATATCCACGTACAAAAATCAATCAAATCATAGATGAGCAGTTCACCTATTTATTTATTATTATCAACAAAAAAATAAATTTTAAAAATCAATTATTAATAATAATTAATTTAATTAACAATCAATTTAACTATTAATTATTTCTTTTAACTTTTACATTTAAGATCGTAATTGTACAATTGTGAAAACTAACGTCACACGAGGATGGCAAGTCGCTCACTGCAATAGTTTCTTAATTAAGTCCGTGGGTAATTATACAGGCACATAAACAGAAATCGAAAAGTCCTTTTTCCCAGACTACGTAACTTTTATGTTTTTAGGGCCGCTGATCACGATTCCGGTGTCCATGTGACCCCATCATGTCTAGATCAAGGGAAAATGAGGTCAAACACATTAACACGAATGATACAATTTTTTTGACCCCGGATTCTGAAAAAGCGAAAAATTTTACGTCCAGATACGCTTCAACCTGTTGGTCGAACCGACGTCTGAAGGTCATTTGCAGGTAATCTAGAGGTCAAATCTTTTAATCTCTCGGCTGATATATCGGCTAAGAAGCGAAATATCGTATATCAGCGACTCTAAAAACATAAAGATCAATTGGTTCGAGACCCATTTCTAGCTAAAATTTTTCGCTATTTCAGAATTTGAGTTAATGTTATTAAACTTAATTTGACCTTCATCTAGACGTGATGGGATCGATCATATGGACACCGGGATCGTGATCAGCGACTCCAGAAACATAAACGTGACTTAGTCTGGGAAAAACGAATTATCGATTTCTGTTTAATCCAATTAAATAGACCTTTAAATCTCAATTTTGGTCAACTTGCCTGAATTTTTGATATAAGTTAGTTTGGGGTATATAATAACAATAAATGAAAGTATTTTTTTTTTCAACCCACGGCCAGGGGTGAAAAAAGATAAAATAAAGGGTTTTCCAAGATAACTCAAAAGGAATAAGAGCTAGAAAAAGAAGTTTCTTATAAAAGTTGTAAAGCATAAAATTCAACATAAAAATGGTGTATTGACTTTTTCTTGTACTATTAAAATTAACAGTTTTTTTATTTTAAATAATCGATCGAATGGCATAGAAAAAGATTGTTTTAGTGTTAAATAATAAAAATTAACGATTAAAAAATTTTTAGTTGTTTTAACTTTTTTATTAAAAATTAAAAAATATATCTATTTCTCTGAACAGAAAGTTAACGTTTTTTAGAGTCGATTAAAAAAAATTATAAAATTCATTCATTTTTCTGCTTGTTATGATTTTTTAAATTTCTGAAATCATCCCATAACTTCTAGTCTCCCTAACTCTGTTAATTTTAATGGTATAAGAAAAAGTCAATATACCATTGTATGTAGAATTTTATGCTCTACAACTTTTATAAGAAACTTTTTTTCTAGCTCTTACCTCTTTTGAGTTATATTGAAAAACCCCTTTATTTTATCTTTTTTCACCCCTGGCCGGGAGTTGAAACAAAAATTACTGTCACGTTTTGTTATTATATACCCTAAACTTACTTAAATCAAAAATTCAGGCAAGTTGACTAAATTGCGATTTAAAGGCTCATTTAATTGGACTATTTGTGGGCCTGTGTTATTGAAGAAGCACCAGATTTGGATGCAGATAAAATACTACTAGAAATTTCAATTTTCTTCTAAACTAATTCCTCAACATATTCCTCCGTAACCGTTGAAGACCGCCATTCCCCATTTTGAGACTGACGAAATCACCTCCAAAATCTGCTCAAATATTGTTCTGTGTTTCCAGGAATTTTAAATATGTTGCACTTTCCTTTGGAGCGTTTCTAATTTTATTAATAATTTACACCTTTTCCATTATCATATCTGGCCTCGGTAAGTTTTTAATGATGTCTCAATTATTTTAGCCAGAATGGCGTAATAACTAAACATCTTTTCCTCAAGCCATTTTCAAATTAATTAAAATTCATTTCTTTCTTTATTTGTCTGAGCATATTGTCACCAAAATTAAAAAATTTATGAAATAATCCCTTGCACCAAAATGAGCAATCAAGGGTTATTTTTATGAAAATAGTTTTGCCTAACCAAAAATCTTCCATTGAAAATGGCACACAAATAAAATATAGAAAAGTACACATCGCTCTATACGGCTCCATGCAATAAATTGTGGGCGTTTCGAAAACCAATCTGTTTTCATTATCAGAACCTGGAATAATACTTGGCTCTGAATTAGTTTTGACAGTTTAAATTTGTTTGTTTGTCTGTTTTATAGCTAGATATATCATGCAATATTTATTACTTATTTGATTATGATTTATGATTTTCGAAACGTAATCGAAACGTAGTCTGTTTATAAATTTAACAGGAATTAAGTTATAAAACAAACATGTAAAATTGTGTACAGAAGTAAACGATCCTTTCCGTCAGTTATAAACGGCATAAAAATAAAATAAAGACCTACAGCCGCCTTTTAAGTGTCAATTTATATTCATGGCTGAGTTATTTTAAGTTTCATATTTAAAAGTCTTTATGTTATAAATGCAATATTCGCCCCTTGACGCCCAGAAAGCTGATATTATGATAATAAGTTGAGGATTTGCTTTAAAAAAGTGCTCCTTCTTTCATATTACCGGCGGGTAAAAGGGCCTGGAAACTCGAGACGAAAACTTACGGCGATAATAAAGTTCAGAGTTTTACATTATATAAAGTTTAGCATAATAATGGAAATAAAAGGCTGGCGCCTTCAGGCAGTCACTGCTGAAGTGGCTACTGTTAGCTAGTTAGTAAATTCTTTGTTTCATTTTTATTCACTGACATTAAAATCGACGTAAAACTTTAAATATTCTAATAAATCTTCGGTATTAGTAACGTGGTGTGATTTTGTGAAAAATAGTTTATTTTGGGTATTGGCTAACACCAACGGTAATACAAGTTATATGGTTGTTTGAAATTTAAGTTGGACATAGTAATTTTGTTTGCTTATTTTGGTCAACTTACAATTTAACTACTACTGCTGTCGCTTTAGGTCAAATTTATATTAATATCAAATTTGAAACTTTTTTAATTATTATCTATGTATTTACTATTTCTCTGATTTGATTTAACTGCATGTATTTTACAGCCAGTTTCTAGAAACATTTAGTTATAATTTAGTTTTTCTATACAACTCCTTAGATCAACGGTATTCAACCTCAAAAAAAAAAACTGTATTCACGTACCCTTACCTTAAATTTTAGTATAATCAGGGTTGGGATGAATATACGATAGTTTTAGTTTTTTTTTAATTTATTTATTTCAGAGTCTACATGACCATTAATACAGCATTTGCTTTGGAATTTAGACACAGAATAAGTTACTGGTACCTAAATGAAAATTTTGAGTTTGTTTATTAGCATTTAGTACCTGCCCCAATAAATATATTTTGCTTTCTGGGAATTTACGAGCCATATATATAAATTATACTTTGAATTGTCCGAGATTATCCCAAATAAATATATTTAGCAAATGAGATTAGAATAAGTAGGCTGTAAACATAAATTAGTTGTTGTTTATTAGGGTAAATAAGCACAAACCGAGTAAGTAATGACCCGGATAAGTGTTAATTAGGATAGGGTAATTAAAGTAGGTACCTGGGGACAAGGATAAAACCGAAAACATTTCGAGGCACGAACAAGAAGTACTGAAGCCTAGTTCCTGCTCGGTTGTGTCTCGTGTTACCAGCGAAATTAGTAGAATAAAGTTTTCCATGCTACTTAGAATTTTTCTCCTCACTTGAAGACCAAACCACTATACATTCATATTTTTGGTACATGGCTGAACATTAGTAAGTGCGAGAATAAGAAAACTTCTGGTTTAAGCTAGTTGTGGTTTTTATTTTTTAAATGGACGAATGAAAAATTATGTAATATTTGGAAACTAGTGGAATTGTTTAATTATTATTACTTAACTTCTTTCTTTTTTCGTCTCTGTGTACTTCTTGATACATCTTCACACATTTCTAAGGGTACAGTACCTCTGGTTGAATACTTTAGACCACTATCAAACAACATGCAGTGACTGCCTCAGGAATCAGACGGCGCCTATTAATGGAGTTACTCACATAGTGGCTACATTTTTGTAGTAATTATTTTGGTTGTTTGTTTTATAATAATAATAATAACAATAATAACAATAATAACTTTATTTTCCCTACAGGTTACACCCAATTACAGGAAAAGCTAAAGATGTTATCAAAATATACGAAACAGCTATAAATTTATTTAGATTTAATTAAATTTTTCTTCGTACACACGAATTATTTGAACTAAACTATCAAAATGGAGGTCACACAAAGATGATATAGAATTAAAAACAGGTGATTTTCTCATTACATGTAGTATTTGCAAGATCACAATAAAAGGTAACATTATGCCGAGTTTCTATCCTTGGAACAAATAAATTTAATTTTTCCAATAGAGCAGGGCAGTCGATTCTATAGTTTATTAAATTATAAACAAAAGCAATTGCTGAACAGTTTCTTCTAAGCAATAATGACGCAATTGGAAAGCTTGAAGTAACACCTTATTGTCTATACCTCTATCAGAATATACACCATTTCTTTTAAAATAAATAAACTTCAAGAACTTCCGCTGCACCGACTCTATCTGACAAATATAATTATGATATACAGGGTACCAGATAATGGATCCGTATTCTAATGAGTGACACATATAATAATTTCATTGAAGCAACATACGAAAAGTCTCTCATACTTCTAACAACAAATTCCAAAGCTTTAGAAACCGAACATACTACATTGTTAATATGGTCCGTAAAAGCCAGTTTAGAATAAAAAAATATACCTAGATCTTTATAAGACGAACAACGTTCAATAGCAATGTAATTAATTAGATAATTATAATTTAAAACTGTCCCCCTTTTCGTGTATAAGACTATTTTACATTTAGATATATTCAGTTTCAATGAGTTTGCAAAACACCATTCATTTATCTTGTTTAAGTGATTGTGAAGCTTCGAACAATCATTTTCTGATGTAACACTACTAAATATTTTTAGATCATCAGCAAATAATAACTTTTGACAGGTTATATCAGATGTTATATCATTAATAAATATTAAAAATAAAAGCGGTCCTAAATTCGATCCTTGTGGTACTCCTGATTCGGCGATATATGTTTTTGACTTATAGCCCCCGTACTCCACGAATTGAGATCTGCCTAGTAAATAAGAATTAAACAGGTCGATCAAAGTGTGAGAGAAACCTATCTGTTTAAGTTTTGATATTAATAAGTAATGATCAATTTGATCGAAAGCTTTCTGTATACCGGTATATATAACATCTACTTGTCCGTGAGAATCCAAATTGTCAGATATAAATTGCGTAATAATTGACAAATTAGTAATTGTTGACTTTTTCTCCATAAATCCATGCTGAAATGGGGATATTATATTATTAACAGAACAGTAGATATTATTGTACAATATTATTTCCCAAAGTTGCAAAGAATTGATATTGCTCTGTAATTATTTAATAAAGAAGTATCGCCAGATTTGTGAACAGGACATATACGAGCAGTTTTCCAAATTTCAGGGTATGTTGATGTTGATAAACAAAGGTTAAACAAAATAATGGTTCAACGAATGCAGCTGCACAATTCTGCACAGTTTTATAATTGTTATATTTAATTCTGTTTACATCTATGTTTGTAGTTATCATTATTGTTGACGGAAAAATTTTGATAATGCATGGAAGTATTGTGAAAGAGAAAGTTTTTATGAACAGTCGACGGTTAATAAGATGGAGATAGCAAAACTAGTAGTTAACTTTCAAAAAGTCTAAGAAATAATTTCTTATATTTCTTGAAAGTTGTTTTCACAAATTATCTTTTCTACTTTAAATATTTAAACGTTTTACAATGTTTCCGCCTATTTCCTCATTAGTTTCGTCCACTTTTTGTTGTAGAAACAATAATTTTTGTGCGCTAACACAAGGATTTCCGCTTTACATATATCTAAGTATTTCCATTTCAGGATTCAGGATTGCAGGAATAATGAGTTTCATTGTCGAAATAAAATTTTCTATAAATTTTCAGTTTATGTTTATCCTTCTAAATATATTTTAGGTAGAACTAAAAGTTTTACAACGGTATAGATAGTGACTGCTCATTTAATCCCATAAGATCGTTACCAAACCTGCTCCAATTCTGAAGTTTGGCAGTTCTTTCGATGTTAGAAAAGTTTATAGTAAGTTTCGGATGTCATAACTAACGAAGGTTTTGAAATAAAGACTTCCACCGCAATAAGTTCGGAAAGAATAAACGGTTTCCAAAGAACGTGCTTAAAACTTTTAGCGTTCGAGGGCAGGGGAGAAGAAGTAAACTTTTTCATCCGTCATCCTACTTTGAGACATTTCTCTCACCCTATTCACCCCGCGCGTTATACGGGGACACGTCCATTTCCAGTGCCGTTTAAATTTATGGGTTCCTTAAAACGTTTATATTGGCCATATACTAGGCACTAACGCGTAACTGATTTTCAGCACTTTAAAGGGGCCTCGGGAGTGTCCATACGGACTTGTAGTGGCGCTGGAATTTTCTGAATTGAATTCGACTTTTCATCATCACCATAGGAGTGGTTGAGTTGTTAATATATAACATACTGATAAACTATATGAACTTAACATCGAACTGCAAAAAATTATTATTTTTTTTAATGCAGTCGATTATACCAGTTAAATACTTTCTTCTAATACTTTAATTTCCATTTGTACGTCGAACACTTAGGGGTGGCAGATTATAAAAGTTTAAGGGTGAGTGATGAATGAAAAAATTCTTTAAACATGCTTATGCAAAAATTTAGACAGAAACAGAGGAATTTGTAACATATCTTTTTATTTCATTTTTATATCTCATGACAAAAAAAGAGAATCTGAGAAAATGTTCCAAACATAACACCAAATGTTGTTCAAAATGCAATTGATAACTTTGAACACCGAATTGGGTATTGTGCAATGTGCAATGGTTAATGGGCTATGACAAAAAAGTAGGTATAACTTATATCGCTGAATTTGTATTTAGAAGGGCCATTTATACTACAAAATATAGAGCGTCCTATTAAAAAAAATATGGGAAATGTTATACATGGTTATTCAAAAAATTGAAAATATTGCAGAAAAGTGACAATTTCTGTTTACTAATTGACCTGTTTCGGCGATTTTTTTAAATCTGAACTGGAAAAAAATATGAATTTTATTCCATCATCTTGGGACACACTGTATACTATTGCCATAAGTACTTTAAATGTGAAAATTAAACTATAATATAGTGTCAACTATATTTTCATATTGTCATAAGTTTAGATGGTTTCACAATATAGCGATATATTTTTTACCTTATAAATATGTTCATACGCTTTTAAGGAAGTCAGGAACGGACTGTGCCAAATGGTTAATAATATAAATTGTTTACAGAGACAGATTTCCCAAACATTTTGTTAACAGAAAGGTATTTTTATTTCAATTCGATAAAATTAACGGTCATTGAGAAATAAGTATGCAATTTTAGTTGACACTTCGAAACAAATTAAAATTGTTTATTTTAATTAATCCTGTACAGAAATTCGTATTAATTCCGTTACATTTCAATTAAATTCCTCCATAATATCACGTTACTTCTCAATTTCACCTAATTTCTAAAAACCTTCTATTTAATTACATCATTTTACTCCTACTACTTAGTATAAATCTGAGAAACTGGCATGAAATATATATATAAATAAAATTTAAACAGTCCTTCCTTCTTCCACTTTCCTTTCTAATGCTGCTTCGAGCGATGAGAAGTGCTGGTTCTTGAAAAAGATTTAATAAAAGCTATAAGTACCTATGTCGTATTAACATATGCTATGCATGTAGCTGCTTTTTATTATTAATTCCAATTTGGTTTTGCTGGTAGATCTGTCATCTTTAAAAAAATTAGATAAATTTGGAACGAATACATTGAAGATGAAATTTTAGAGATAAAACGTCCGAATCTGGTTCGAGCGGAGGTAGTACAGTATTGGGGGTCATGAAGGCTTGCAAAAAATGTAATAAAAATTTCCAGGATCGTATTTAAAAAAATGAAGTTGATGATAGTCCTGGAGAGATGAAAAGTTTCATATAAAAATTGATTGTCATGCGATAGAGGGCAAAAGTTGCCATGAATGACATAATCAGTTTTTATATGTAACTTTTCGTTTCTCCAGAACTATCATCAACTTAATTTTTTCAATATCACCTCAAACAAGGCTGAAATTAAACAAAAACGGATTTCCAAAATTTCGGTTTTTTGAAAATATTTCGAAAACTAATCATGTTAGTCTTGCTTTTAGAGATATAATGTTGGTCCCGTGATTATGTAAGTTTGCCCCCATTGAAGCTGCTTCGTATCTCTTACCGTTTCCGAGATCCCTGTAGTGAGAAGCGACATTGTAACAGCCTGTATACCTGCAGTATTCCATATATTTGCTTTATTTAATATCTTTTGTTATTTGTAAAGAACGTGTATACTTCTCATCTCATCGAATCTTGATATTGATATCTTAAATGTGATCAATTTTCTTTGATTCATGCTTATTGAAAATAGCTTGACAAATGCTTCAAGTAGTAACTTTAGTTCAGTACTTAGTTCACTAGTACACTCTTTGCCAATTTTCTGTACATAGATTCAACGACAGATCAAGTAGAACTCTTATGATCACGCTACCATCTGGTTTGCTTCAACTGACATAACCATTTTTCTTCGTACACACTGATCAACTGGTAGACTTTTTTCGTACAAAGCAGTTCAAGGATTCAAAGCTTCACAGTCTTTGGAGCTGCTAGTTAATCATAGAAGTGCCCAGCCAGGCTCAGACTTGTCAACTGATCAAGGCTCGAAAAACAACATCTCTGGCATACAAAGGCAAACCAGCAAACGTAAAAAATCGGTTTTGAGGGAAATTCTTTTATATACCGTTTTGCCATGTAACTGAAACAGATTCAGGTGCTTATATACTATTTTACCGGAATTTTATGTGAAAAACTAAATAAAATAGGAACAATCTGAATATTCTACGAGAAAGCGCGAAAGTCTAAACCAATTTTTTCACAGATACTATTTTGCCTTAGCAGGTAAGATCTTTTATCATATTGAGGAATTTAGATATTTTAGACTATTAAGGGAACCCACCAAGTGACTCAAAGACATCAATCAACATTTTTATACCTACGTGAAGCTACATACGACTTTTTCTTTTACACTGTCAGAATTGTAAAAAGTAGAAATTAAGTCAATCAGGATATTATTTTGTGTTAACGTTAAGTTAATGTTTTTTTCATTACTGTGTTGAAGTTTAGTGAAATTGCATTGCATCTTATTACCATAACTTAATTTTGGGATGTAATTGTGTTACAACTTAAAGTATGAGGTAAATAATGCACAATTAGTAAACAAACTCAGTTTTTATACATTTTTACCTTACTACCACTTCACTAAGAAAGGACAAAAGGTTAATTTAACACGATTGGTATTTATACAAAATGAGTCTCTCCCTTACCACACACATTAATTTCTTTGTGTTTGCCTTGTTTAAACTGGGTTTAAGCTTTTAAGGTACCTCCAGAATTAATTCATTGGATAATTCAGGGAACTCTGTAGTCATGGAAGTGAACTACTTCTTTCAATCTACTCATTAGGAAATATTCGATTGACATCCAACAATAATGAGGTAGGTAGAATCAAAATATGATGGCGGATTGCTGTTGAATATTAAAAAGAGTTATCCATATAAAAAAATAGAGAAAAATAAAACTTCTTCATCGACTGTTCGAGAATAGAATCATACAAAATGGAAAGGAATAACTATAAGCCAAGGTATTTTACTGCAGCCTTTAGGTGTAGTTTTATAACGGAGTCAATTTTCTCGACTCATTCACAACAGCCTTCAGAGATTTCAGGTATATCATTATTAATATAATATAATGACCATTTCCTGATGATGATACCCTGGCAGGGCAGCATATAAAAACAATTTTGGGGCTTTGGATACTCATCAAAATTGGAGGGTTATATCCAGGATATGGAGTATTCATATATTAGTATTACCAAAAATAGAATATATGTATAGGTCTCTGATGAGAAGTTAAAATAAAGAATTAGTACGTATATAGGGCCCTATATCTGGAACACAAAATTTATTTAATTACTGCTGGCAGCAGGAATATTTATTGATATTTCGCTTACCCTTTCGGATCAAACACCATCACCGCAAATGTAAATACTGCCCTTCCATGAATTTTAAATAGGGTGTTGCACGATATACACAGTCATCATTTCAATTTTGCAGGCTTTTACGATTATTCTTGATGCTAGTAATTTTGTTTTTTGGATTGTATTTGTATAGTGTAATTTTATAAAATCGATAAAGGATTGTTACTGGTAACTTTTACAGCGTACTTATTTCAAGTAGGTATTCAAATAGAAAAACAAAAAAAACGTTTTATTATTAGAATCAGCCTTTCATACAGCGAAGACATTGCATTATGTATAAATTCCTTATTTAGTTCATGGACTCCTCGATTCGAGTTGCACGAACGGCGAAAGTTATTAACAGTTTATTACTTGTAACAGGACTCACAATAGAAACGTAATCCGAGAACAACAGATGACTTAAGAAAGGAGAATGTAATACGTTATAAGTTCAGAAGACGAAAGCGAAAGTTTGTTAAAAATGTAATGTAATCTACGTAACAAAATTCAAAGTATAAAGATCGGTATAGAAATTTTAAAAGGTACATAACTTTTAAATTATTTACGTCTCCGCGCAAACTCTAGTAGTTGAAATCAAAATATTTAATAAAGGACACCGCACGGTCTATGGGGTAAGTTGTTGGTTTTTTTTTACTGACCGAAAGTCTTCACAGTACTTGGGTCCGAAAATCAATTATTTTCTAAGCTACAGCGGTATAATCAGTTCTGCTGATGATTGTTGCAAAGTAGTATGGGTAGAATATTGCAATAGAAACAGTAGTTTTTGTAAAATGTTTATAGAAATAATAATTATTCGGATGACTTGCTAATTAACAATTTTAACATGTGCCAAATACCAAAATGGTGTATTAAGTCTGGATATTTCCTTAATACAGCCAGTGTTCGCAGATTTCAATATGTCAGAAAAATAGTTACTTTAGTAGTAACTAAGAGCACAATTTTTGTAAATAGAAGTTTGACAACTATTACAATAAATTTCATGCTATGACTTAAGTTGAAATGAAGTATATTCTATGCATTTACTCGTCTTCCCTGGCTATGTATACCAGATTCATCTATATATATTGAACTTTTATTTAATATACGTCAATCTAGGTTTAAATTCTGTTCTCTCTATGTACTGAGTACTAACAAGTGTCGATGTCATGCATTTTATAAAAAAAATATTTTGTACTGAATAAAATTAAAATATTATTTTTATACTATGTGATATCTTTAATTATTACTAGTTTTATATTCAGAATATTTATATTAACAATTTTTATACTATTTTGTTGTTGCTATAATAGTTAAAATTTTTATACTACCCCAAATTCGGTCAGGCAATTTTTCATTCGAGTCTCTTTATGAACATTTCCAATTCCTTACAATACCTATGGGCAATTATCACATAAAATTGTTACGGCTTTTACCATGAATTAGAAAAAGTTGAAATGAATATAATAGATGGTAAAAAGTAGATATTCTAGTATAATCAATCTGTGTGAATAACCTGTTCAAGCTGATGCTGCTGGGTTGTGATTCACAGAAATTTCCCATTTTATTTGCGTATGTTTGTTTATCAAGATCACGTTCTAATTCTGAACTGAAACAGTTATAAAGCAGTTTCGTCAAAGAAACAGTGCTTGAAAAAGACATGTTTTATGATTCAGATTTGCAGGAAATATTAACTATGTGTGTAAGTCGTACACGGGTTGTGGTGATTTTTGTAATTGTCAAACATATGGTTAATTTATTTAAGCAAACAAGAAATTGAACCTTAAAATGGCAGTGTAGCACATACCACATGTTACTGTTGAAGTATTTATAAAAAATTATAAAACATTTTTCCTGTGTGAATTTGTGAGAGTAAAATCAAACTTTGCAAAATTATAGAAGAACATGAGTATCTCTCATGTTGACCTTGTATTGCTCTCATTTCAGAAACGAACAGTTTTAGGACATTGACAATTGCATTACCTTCTTATACGTATTCAAATTGAAATATCCTATACTTATATGGAATACATGATCCAATAAAAATGCTTGATTTTAATAGCAGATTCATGTCATAACTTAACAAAAGAATTCCTATAAACATGTGTATGGGGTGTTAATGCCTAAAAATAATAGTTTTATATTTTTGATTTAAAAAAAGCGTTTGAAGACCCTCTCCATCTTTTCTGCTTTTTAAAATATATAGAAAATAATGATAAGGGTCAAAGTGTTAGAAAATTTTCTCGTGATACCAAAAGACTGGGATGTCATATATTTGCTTTAACATTTTGTACAAATTTTGGTTTCTCAAATAAAACATTATATCAATATACATATAAATAAAACATACATACATATATAACAGTTACACTTTCGTTTTGAATATTTTATATACATCTAAATGCCAATGAGATAAGCATATTATAGATGTCGATTTTTTATAAAAGATGTTTTTTTCATAATAAAAATTCAATTATATGGGCATACCTAGTGTAAATTATATAGGCATTTGCTTAAATCGTATAGAAAGATTGATTATAAACAAAATGTAACATTTTACTAACTCCATATAACAAGATTCATAAAATATTTTAAATTCCTTTAGTGCTACCGTGTTACTTTTTATACTCAATTTTCTATTGGTAAAAATTTTATATTAGAAGGGAAAACAATCGAAAGGTTATGTATTTGGTGCTACAATAAACAATTTTGCTGTTTTCATATTTTTGTAAGCATTTTCCCTATGATTTTAACCCATGATACGTTAGTTTGTTAGCTGTATTTTTTATAACGGGTATATTATACATGACCTAAAAATGATCAAATATATTTCATAGACGGTTTTAGACGGTCTGGTAAACGTAATTTAGATTAAAGTGTGTTTCCTGTCGAAATTGCCATGTATTCACTACAGATTTACACAATCTTCAACTGTGTTCTTATGAATTTCTTTAAGAAATAAATGCAAGAAAACTTTTATATTCTTTGGTCTTTATGTGTGGTTTATGTTGCTTATTTACTACATGTTACGTTTTGAGACAAACTGCAAAATGTTTTATCTACCATAAAGATATATATTGTGATAAAATGAATAATGGCTAGTAATTTAAATAATAATGGCAAAGGGAGGTTAAAATACCATAATTAATTTTAAATAAAATATAAGTTTAATCAGTTTTGTTTTGGGGAGAATGTGAAACCGAACATAGCATAGATTTGACAGATGTCAACCAATGGGAGCGATGAAGGCATTTTGAAATTAAGATGGCACATAAAATCAGATTGAATTTTGTATACCTATGACATATAAAACTATCAAAGAGAAGTTTTCAAACAATAATTTAATTATAGTACCTATTATGTAATTAACTTTGTTCAAAATCTAAACTGGTTGGGATTGGTCGGATTGATTGGTTACTAGGAATAAGAACAATTAAAAAAAACATAGTGGGTATATGAAAAAATGAAAGTGTTGGGGTACAAAGAAAAATAAAGTTTGTTGATATTAAAATTTACAAGTAGGAAAATATTGGAGAAAACGTTTCCACAACACAGTATATGCACGGAAATTAACCGGCTACACCACTTTCTCGAATTTCTCCGTAGTAGAACAGCAACCAGTCCACATCAACTCCAAAATACCATCCACATATTGTTAAACCAAGGTGGGTGGATAAGCCGAACGACATAATTCACCATTGTGAATCGAGTATACAGAACAGCAGTGAAGAATTACATTGCACTAACCCATAACCCAGATCTCCACCAAGGAGCATCGAGAAAGCCAGAGTCTGCATCGAGGGACGTAAAGCGTCTCAGCACCTAGTGAAACGCGATGCCTAGTGCCTAGGATAGTATTAATGAAGGTACGAATTTACAAAGACCAATAAATAAATTCACCTGTGTTTTAATTTATTATGCATATCTGTTATTTTATTCTTGTTGTTTTTTTTATTGTCTAGAATAAGAGTTTGCGGAGGTTAGAAAAGGACAGATTAAGGTTTGTTTATGATTTCAGAATTGTGATCACAAATTTGGCACTGATAAATTTAATAAATAAATCCTTTGTTAGCTAGTCACAGAAGATACCATTCATTTTTCATATTACAGTAGACAACAACATCAAAATTAAATTTAAATCAGTCCGCTTCGATAAATTTATTAGTTTTTGTCAAGTTGACATTCAGTACGTGTGCTTTCTCCATGTCAATTGCCTTGAGTCATTGACTAGGAAATATAGAATAAGCATCTTTTATCAGAACCTCACCTTGAGGTAAGATTTCTCATGTTCATAGATTCATACTGTTCTAAAATTGAACACAGACTTTTATCTAACTTAACAGACCAGATATCAACTAAACGTAAACATAAGCTCATACGAGCTGGCATCGAAATAGAAGAAATGAGTCTGCTAGGTAGAAGAGTGGGGGTGCATATTAGACCCGAAAACATCATTGATGTCATGACATCCTCAAAGTATAGGTGGAGTATTCTGCACAGCTTCATTTCGGATACAATGAAATTAAAAGAGGCTGAGGAGAGAGCCAGACAGACGGAAGAAGGGGCATAATTACATACTGGCCAGCGCCCCGAGGTTATGCCTAGCGGCGGTTTCCGGAGCGTTTCTGGTGGGGATTCTAAGGAGGGGTTTTTGTCGGAGTTGCGCCCGACACTACCGGGGACGATAGACCCTAAGGTCCCGGTGCCATGCGGTTTCCCCTCCTACAAAAAAAAAAAAGGTAGAAGAAGAGTAGGAGCTTTGTAGCAATATAATGCAATTTTAACTAAAATAATCAGTATTAGTTGAAACGATCCAAATTCAGCAAACAATTAAATTGTCTAAATAAAATTGCAAACTGTATCAGTTTTTTTACTGTTTGCGTGTCGCTTAGTATTAGTCAGGAAAATGTCCATCATCGCACATGCAATACACTAATGCCAATATAATTGCAATCGCGAAAATAATGCTTTGTATGCGAGATGTGAATACTTAGGGCCATTACGGTGAGATTCATTATGAGACCACGGACGGGACATCGATTCAATAAAGCACATAAAGACACATGCAAGAAGCCTCCTCTATCAACCGGTTTGTATGCGGTAATAAGGTAATTGCGGCGAAGAAGCGCGCGTTAGGGTAATCGCCTCGATAATTGCGCTCCGATGTGTTAAAGAACTGCAGGGAAAACCGAGATGGAGGGCAACAGGCAATGACGTTGTCAATCTCGAGAAAGATTGTTACGATTTCAGAAAATTTTTTAACGCGTTTTTCCTAATGACCGAACGCGTCCGATAGTACAGATTCAAGTTTAAGATAAAAGTGGATTAAGGTAGTAACTGTAAAATATAAGGCCTTTAATAAGGCTTTAAAACTACGTACTATTTTACGAACAAGATACATATCGCCATAAAACAAAAATACGAAACTAATTTATCTAGTAGGCCGCTATTAGCGATACTGACAATTAAATTGGAATCAAGCTGTCAGTTTGTAAATTTTTGAAATTGAAGTAATACTAATTGTGTATTGTTCTGTTCTTAATTTGTTACTTTAATAATTCACTTGTTATTAAAATGGCATACACAAATGAGGAAATGGCTGATATGCATTACGTTTACGGTCTGTCGCAGGGGAATGGGTTAGAAGCTTCTACAAGATATGCTGAAATGTATCCTCAACGGCAGCATCCTTCACATAGAATATTTGTCTGACTTCATCAACGATTACGTGAATATGGTTCATTCAACAAAAGAACGCAGGATTGTGGTCGCCATCGAGAAGTAAGAACACCACAGCTTGAGGCAGCAGTACTTAATTTGATAGAAGAACAACCTACTACCAGTACTAGAAAGATTGCTTTCCAGCTAAATGTTGATCATATGACGGTATTTCGAATTTTAAAGGAACATCTCTTATACCCTTACCATCTGCAACGAGTACAGGCACTGTTACCGCGAGACTTTCCGAACCGTCTTGAATTTTGCAATTGGATGCTGGAAATGATTAGAAGAAATCGTGACTTTCTGAAGACGATCGAATTCACAGACGAATGTAGTTTTTCTCGGGACAAGATTATTAATTTTCATAATTACCACATATGGGCTGATGAAAACCCTCACGCTATTGTCGAAACTAACCATCAAGAACAGTTTTCTCTTAACGTGTGGGTCGGAGTTATTGGGGATTATTTAATTGGGCCTCATTTTCTACCTCCTCGATTAAATGGTGAGGCATACGTTCAATTTTTAAGAAAAGTGCATCCCGCCGTACTGCTGGAGGAAGTTCCTTTGGGCGTCAGAAGGGATATGGTTTTTATGCATGATGGGGCTCCCGCCCATTTTAGTCAAGTAGCACGTCAGCATTTAACTGAAACATATGCAAATCAGTGGATAGGTCGAGGAGGACCACAGAATTGGCCCGCTCGATCCCCGGATCTCAATCCTCTGGATTTGTCTACTTGGGGCCATTTGCAGCATTTGGTTTATCGTACTCCTGTTCGCGATGTAGAGGACTTAAGAAACCGCATTATCGATGCGTGCAGGGTAATTAGAGAGACTCCAGGAATATTTGAGCGAATACGTGGCTCAATGCGCCGACGTCTAGACGCATGCGTAATGTCTGAAGGTAGACATATTGAACATTTACTATGATTTCTACATGTTGTATGTTTTGTTATTATTAAATTAGTTTTGATTATTCCCCTTTAATCATTTAATGCAGGTAGTAACTACAAAATAACAGTAAATCCAGTCCGCATTTATGACGATGTATCTCTGTAGTTGTTCGTAAAATAATTTTTTACTGCGAACTGGTTTAATTTGGGCAAAAAATTCAAGAGACATTTTTTTTTAGAATGAAACAGGCTATCGGAAATAATTTTTTAAATGGTAAAAAAATAATAAGACAAAAAATTACGTTGGAAATAAATTTTAGGGGTTGCGTTTTCCACCCCTTACTACCATGGGGTAAACCAAATAAATTACTGGCTAAGTGTCTTTTTGGTAGTAGAAAATGTCAGGTTAATTTCAATATTGTAACTTGTTTAGTGCTTGTGAAAAAAATTGTTAAACAAATTTTATGTACCCCCTTTAAGGGGCTGTATCTTAACAAGGGATGCTCCAATGAAGTTTCTTTATATGAAAGATCCTATCTTTTTTTCGATGAGGAATCACCCCCTTAAATGTTTTACACTTATTTAGTTACACCCTGTATACACTGTGTCCCAAAATGGTGGAACCAAATTCATATGTTTTCCAAATGAAATTGAAAAAAGTAAAATAAATAGAAACTGTCACTTTTCTGCAATATTTTCTATCTTTGTTTGAGCCATCTTTGACTGCCCTATAACACTACCGACATTTTTTTTTAATAGGACGCTCTATATTTTATAGTCTAAAAACTAATTCAGCGATATAAGGTTGTACCTACTTTTTTTTGTCATAGTTGACAAAAAATGGAGGATCAATCAATGGAGGAAATCAATCAATCAATTACATTTTGAATAACATTTGGTGTTATGTTTCGAACTTCTTATTCGATAGTGTCTGGTTCATATCCATTTTACTTTTTAGATAATCCTACAAAAAAAAATCTAGGGGAGCGTGGTAGCCATTCAAGCGGCTGTCTTCTGCCTATCCATAGATTTGGGAAAACTTTATTAAGGTAATTTCTTACATCGAGGCGAAAATGTGGAGGGGCACCATCTTGTTGGAACTAAACATCACCAGCAGGCATATTGTTCTCATTAGCGTTAGGAAAAATTAATTCCAGGGCTGGAATCAGCTGAAAACGCAAAAAATCCAAACAAATGTCGCCTGTCAAATTGCCCTCAATGAAATAAGGTCCCAGTATGCGACTTCCTACTATTCCAACCCTAACATTCACTTTTTCCGGCCGTTGTGTATGTTTCTCTTGCATCCAATGTGAATTTTCTGGCTTCAAAACATAGTATTTTGCTTATTCGCGGTTCCGCTTAAGCAAAAAGTAGCTTCGTCAGTGAAAATTATGTAATTTTTTAAGTTGGGTTGTCTTTCAAATAAATTTCTAATTTCTCGCAAAATTGTAATCCTCTGTCTGTGTCATTTGCCCATAGTTCTTGTAAGATGTAAACTTTGTAAGGATGTCACTTTTGATACTTCAAAGTTCTGTGAGCTGAAGTTGAAGTTGGCTGAGATAGATCTAATGGATGAGTGAGGATTTTCGGTAACGGCGAGCATCACATTCTGACGGTCATTTTCGCTTACCGTTCTTCGCCTTCCTGATCCAGGAAAATATTTTATACTTCCGGTTTCTTCAAACTATTTGGATACTTTACTTATTGTAGCTCGACTAATTTTCTGGGCTAGATACTTATGGTGAAATAAGACACATACCTCCTGTTGACTACGGATTTTATCTCCGCATCCAATCATAATTAAAATTTCAATTATCTGTTTTTCCTTTAAACGGGCAATCATTTTTCAAAATAATTTAACAACCAATGAATTGGAACTAAAATGATTCACGTTATACCTACCTATGTTAGTCTGGTGAATTTTGTGGGTTTATCGAAGTTTTTTTTTTTGAGGAAAAGAAAAAGCTTTATAGCAAGTATAAAAAGATTAATAAAGAGTAGGTACGTTTTTTAAGTACAGAAGAGACTATGATTGTTTGAAATAGTCGTCAGTACGACATTAAAAGACAATTTTTTACATTTTTAGTAAAAAGTAGGTATAACCTTATATCGCTGAATTCGTCTTTAGAAGGGCTATCTATTTATATTATAGTACAAAATGTAGACCGTCCTATTAAAAAAAAAAATTCGGTAATGTTATAGGTCTGTCAAAGATGGCTCAAAAAAATAGAAAATATTGCAGAAAAATTACAATTTCTATTTACTAATTGACCTACCTGTCTCAGCGATTTTTCAAAATCTGAACTTGAAAAGAAAAATATGAATATTTCCATCATTTTGGGATACAGTGTATATTACTATTAATAACAAAACAATAAACGCGTTCTCGCTAATCCATTTTAGTTAAACCGATTGAAGATGGCCAAAGGTTAAATAAAAATAGAATAGAAGCAAGAACCATGGTTGAAATCAGTTGATCAATTCTTCAGTGTGTCATCAATAGTTTGATCTTGATTAAAACTTTATCATTCAAGTTATAAGTAAGTAAGTATTAAGTATCGTTATATTCAACTGTTTTTTGAATTTTGTGTGTTTTTTTCGAATTCCTAATTTTGAACATTAACTGAATTATTCCTATAAATCTTGTGGGATTATTATGGTGATCAAAACTGCTATTAGATAGATAGATAGATAGATAGATAGATAGATAGATAGATAGATAGATAGTGTATATTTGACCATTTTACATATTGTCATACATTTATGGCAAGTCACGTGTACAAAATATTTACTTCTAATACAACAACAAAAATAATAGTATAAAAACAACAATACAATATTATCAACATTAACTACTCACAAACATACCCTACAGCACATACACATACATATCCTACTCATAATGAGTATTATTGAAAGCCTGTACTGAATAAAAACAGTATTTAAGTAAAATAATCTAATTTCAGTTTTGAAACAAGTTAAATTTAATTGTGTAATAGACAGTGGCAACCTATTGTAAAGCCCCACTTCCAGTGAATTACATTTTGATTTTTTAAGTCGGTAGCAGTCCACTCTAATTGTATTACAGCCTCTTTTGTTATATTTATGTATATCTAACTGATGATGAAAGTTGTCAATATGTTTATGTATTTCAATAAGTGTAAAACAAATGTATAGGCAAGGCAGAGGTAAAATGCCTAAAGCAATGAAGTACTGTTGGCAATGCTGTCTGCTACTTAAATTGGTTATCACTCTAATTACTTTTTTTTTGTATGCAGAAGATTTTGTGCGACTGACTAGAATTTCCCCACAATGCGACCGCGTAACCCAAGCGGGAGTGAAACAGAGCAAAATAGGTGGAAATTAGAGTGTTTTGACTAACTACGGGTTTTAGTTGTCTAATTAGAAAAATGGTACTTGGTAGCGACTTCAACTGATATTCAACATGACCTGTCCAAGTGTCCAATTCAGGCCATCATCCAGTGTCACATCCAACAGCCTCACACGATCACCCTTTGTTATCGTTCTGTTGTGGTGGAAATAAAAAGTTCCTGAGTTTTCTCCACATTAATTTTGAGCCCATTCATATTAAACCAATTTTCAGCCTGGTTTTTTAGCAGGTCTGAAACTGTTTTTAACTGAAATAAATCCCTATGCGAGACAATTAGGGTAGTATCGTCTGCAAACAATATACACTTGTTGGGGACACAAAAAATAGTGAATATCATTAACGAAGATCAAGAATAGTATCGGTCCTATAATGGAGCCTTGCGGTACACCGTGTTGAATTTTCTCAAATTTAAACGCATCATAGTTCTTAGTAACAACACATTGACAGTCTATCTTGAAGGTAAGCAGTAAAAAATTTCAAAAACAAACCTCTTATCCCATCTCTTATTAACGATCATTTCTCAACTATCCAGAACTTTCATTTCCTATCATTCAATTAGGACGGCGCTGCTGCCATCAGTGCCGTCCTGCATTTCTCAATATTGGACGGGCATTTAACGAAGAATGCCCGCTCAGAATTCCCCCGGCAATTGTTGCGATGTTTTGTGAGATGGCATCCGTCGTTAATAGGCCAGCTCGATTCATCACCGTCAGTCGTAACAGTCAAATAAACGAGAATAGAAAATTACGATTTATCACAGAAAAAGCGCTGAAATGGGGAATAAGATGTAACGACATATAGAAATCTTTGTAAGTTATAGGTGACTTATTTCATCTACGTTCCTTGTCTGTTATGGCTATATAATGGAGAAACTACTGTTACTGCAGAACCGCTTCGTACGGTAGCAGATTCAGATGCAATTGCCAATAACCATAACTCAGTTTGGTCTCTATTGAAATGTCATGATCCGGGGGTTGTGTGCCACCTATCAATTATGTATGAGCAAACATACAGAAATTAAAGTAGATTCGGTATTATCAACTTAGGCAATCAATTGTCTATTAAACGTAACTGCTTTAATACTTCTTCTATATCCGAATTTAACGCGCAAGTACAAGAAAGTATATAAAGGGTGTATCACGAAGAGGGCCCATTAGGATTATCTCAAAAAGTAGTTAAAATTAAAAACTGAAAAATTGTATCCAGGGGTTTATCAAAAAGATCTATTCAATGAAAATAGTGTCAACTTTCTCGCACTTCCGGTTATACCGGAAGTCATAATCAACTTTCATATTTCAAATGAAACAGTCTGCATATTTTTGCATTTTTTAATTCTACGGTAAAATCTAGACTAATTTCATATAAGGTACTATAGTTTTCAAGTTATTATCAATTTTCGGAAAAAATTGTGGGATGCAAATGATTTTTGAAAACAGAATATCTCCGACATTTAGCTTTATTTATTAATGAAATTTGATATGAAAAAGCAATGGAATTGAACCAGTTTATGACGAATTTGCAAAAATTCATATTCATACAGAGTGTTTAAAACCGTGTGTCCAATATTGTTAAGTTAAAGTTGAATTTACTCAAATATTTCAAATGGTACACCCCGTATATTATTACCTACATTAATTAATGCACAATTAAATTTACTTTAAAATTATACTGTATTTCCCTATACCCAAACTTAACAGTTCTTGTGTAAATTGGAAATTATTGATTTCAAAATGTACGGTGGATTTGATGCACTACAGAATTGAATAATAAACGGTGTCTGTTTAATGAACTGTAATTTTTATTATTGTTATACCTTCATCAGAAACATATAATAATTCAGTGTTTTAAATTAAAAAGAGCGATGCTTTAAATAAACCCACCATACTCGTAGATTTTTCTGTGTTGAAATCAATAATCTCAAATTTACACAAGGACTGTTAACTTCGGGTATAGAGAACTGTAGTATCATTTTAAAGTAAATTTAATTCTGCATGCATTAATGTAGGTGTACCATTTGAAATTTTTGAGTAAATTCAACTTCAACGTCACAATAATTTTTTACAAATTTGACATAAACTGGTGGAATTCCATTGCTTTTAAATTATCTTTGCTAAATTTCATTAATAAATAAAGCAAAATGTCGGTGTTATTCTATTTTAAAAAATCACTTACATCCCTCAAGTTTTTTCGAAAATAATAATAACTTGAAAACTATCACATTTTGGCCCATATTACTTTATATGAAAATAGTCTAGAATTTGCCGTAGAATTAAAAAATGGATAAATATACAGTGTTCCATATGAAATAACAGAGCTGATGATGACATCCAGTATAAACGAAAGTGCAAGGAAGTTGACACTATATTCATTGAATAGATCTTTTTGATAAACTCCTGTATACAAATTTTCAGATTTCAATTCTGACTACTTGAGATATCCCTACTGCGTCCTCTCATGATACACCCTGTATACAGTAGTACACGGATGGAGTTGAAAAGAAAATGACCGGCCTTATTGACCCTCCTCCTTTGGTATCAATACTACATGGCTTCAGGTGATTAGAACTTTAAGAACTTTTTTAAAATCATATACTCATCTTTAGGGTTTTAAAGTTTAAGAGGGAATAATAAAAAATGTATAACTAAAAAAAGGCAACGATTCAGTTGAAAATGAAAAAATAATAAAAATTAATCTAAAGAGATTTTCAGCACTTTCCATTTTAAAATTTTTAGAAATAGGGCTTGATAATTGTTATACAAATCAAGTCGATAAAAACTAGTAGGTATAAACAGTAATTTAAAGCGAATAATGATAAAATCGTATTTCATTTACCAAATGACATCGGCGTTGAAGCATAGTAACCGCGCACTTTCATTTAACACAGTTTAACCACAAAACGCTATGAAACACAACAATCGTTGTATTTGCAAAACTAAAAAAAAATGTGGAAGAATTATTATCAATGAACAAATTAATTTGTAGAACGATCATAATTTAATTTCTTTTACTATTTGTTATCACGAAACATAGCAGTTGTTTGTTTGGTTTGCAAATTTTACTTTTACTTTTAATCTTCTTTCACAAAAAAAATAAATAATAACAATAAATAACTGTGTACACATCACGTCGGATACTGTTACTTTGTTATTCTGTAAGTTAGCGACATTTCAGTAACAAAAAGAACGGCTAAACGATAATTATTGTAGGAGCAATTGAGATGTGTTCCTGATACCTCCAAAAATATATTTCTGTTGTTTCGATTATGATTCTACAACTTATTCCTCCATTTTCTACGGATAGAGTGGTTGGAACTCGCATCAAATCCTGTACCAGAACAAAACATTACGCCATTGTCTTCTTATCTCAACTTGCCTGCATCTCACAAATTCATTTTTATTGAATCACCTTCAATGAACATAATATATCTGAGGCTTCACGTCTTCAGCGGAGCAAATTATTCGATTTTTTTTATGAGTTGTTAGTATTTTGGGAGATCAGACCAGTATTATGAAGTAGTAAATATATCTTTATTTTTTAAGAAATAACTTGCCAGTGTTGTTAGAGGTCACAACTCTCATTTATAAGACAGACCTATGTCCAATGCATGATGCAGCCACTGCATACATATCAGTTACGGTTAGAAATTTTCCAAGTCAACTTTATAATGACAATCAGATAGGATGAGATGCTTTCTGCATGGCTATCGAGATCTCCTGATCTGACTCCACTTTATTTTTCACTTGGAGGCATTGAAAAACATTAGTCTGTTTACAACCTAAAACGAATTCTAGGATCTTTCGAGAAAATAACTTGACTATTTGTCAGTTGCATATCATGAAATTATAAACGTTTGTGTAAATGGTTATAAAAGAACTTTGATACAAAATCCAAATTTTGACAAAAGAAAATCGACTGTATCTTTGAAACAACCGAGTTGTAGACTCGTGTTGGTTAAGACTTTTTTTTATTCTCCTTATCAGTATAAGTGGGTAAAATAAAATATTCAACATTTTTTTAGGTCCAAGCAACGATGTCCTTATCTCATTAGAAACCTCATCATTTTCACAGGCATTTCTTTGGTAATTAAAATACAGTTTGAACCAAATTCTTCTTGTCTGAGTTTCAAATGCGTATTAGCAATATTACCATAGCCCATTCTCTATCTGAATGGTGTTCCAATAGACAGAGATTGTCAGTATACAGTATTGCATAGAAGGTACAGTCCGTACGATATTTGTTGAGATATATATCCAAGAAGACCCCTGCGTCACTTTTTGAAGTTGAACGTATTCGACACCCAAGGTAGAAAGACATTGGCGGCGTGGCGTTCACGGTAGCAGCTTGCAGGGCATACTGTGTTTTGCAGTCACGAAGACGTCTTTCTTCGTAAGTGCCGCAGTAAATTGTTACAGTAGTTCCGATAACAGAACATTATTGGCTTATTCTTTTCTTAGAATTCTATCAACAAATATTGTACGGACTGTATCTCCTCTACTATTAAGATGTCTTGTCTTATCACTTTTACTACGAACCTTCTTCTTGATATGCACATCTTACAAACAAGACGAGTTTGGTCAAGCTGTATACGTATTGCAAATCGTTACGATCCATCGGTGGAGGAGAATCCAGGCTTCAGTGTGATATAAGTATATTTTCGTAGTTTGCACTGATGCGCAAAAAAATTTCCAGTCTCTGAGATAACAAATTATTTCTTATTTGCTTACTCTGTTAAATTAACAATGTTATTTAATGTTTATTGTTAAAAATAACGCTCTACAGCCTTTTAAATATAAATTTTTCAGATTTATATTTGCAACTTTTGCACAGTTAATGAGGGAGTTACAGTCACAGTTAATGAATGGAAACTATTAAAGGCATTCACCAAATTGTCGTGAATCTTATATCAAATTCTGTGATTTTAATACAACGCCTTATAAATGATCAAATCGCACTACAACAAAACCACAAAATGAAATATTTACTTATTTTATTTTTTTGTTTTGTTGCATTAATAATTTTAAAACATTTATCTTTCGGTTATATTTTATAAAATTAAAATAAACAATCCGAGTACGTATATTAATTGTCAAAGTTGCACAATAGAGATGTTTTTATTTGTCATCTCTTAAGCACTACAAACTGAATTTCCTTTCGTCTTTTAAGGGAATCTAACCTAACATACAACAGTCAACTAGAATATTTAAAAACCGAGTTATTAAACATTTGAAAGATATGTCTCCCTTAATAAACAATTTATTTTTACATGTTGTACAAATATTTCAAGTAAAAATCAAATTAAAACTTATTTGAAAATTTTTGCAAGTAAATATGAAACAAAAACCTGTTTAAAAATTTTATAGCGTCATTCTTAAGAAACAATAAATAAAATTGCATATATCTGACAATCCGTTGGTTTGCTGAATAGACGACTAAGAAAAAAATGTCCATAATTTAATTCTCTATACAATGCACCCAGTTTTTTCTTACTACAGGGACCGAAAATTTTCATTGCACAGCAACGTCATCTACAAATATGAAGATAAAGAAAACATTGGTAGTAGCGATTTAAAACACATAATTTCTAAGAAAATGCTTACAAGTTTGACTGCAGGAAATTCAATATCTTTGTTGACACCTAAATTATAAGATGAATAGGTACAACTTGATTAAAATCTATAAATGGGCATAACCATTTAAACCCTACGGTTCACAGAACAAATCATTAAACTAGTACTTACAAGAGGGCTTTGAATACATAATGTGAAATATTAATACTGAACATCTTCTACTTTACTGCGGCGATAAGTATCCCATTAAAATGTTAACTTTTATTCGACAGTAAAGGCATAACCTCCAATTCAAGCTTTTATAAACGTGACAGCTCCACATGCAGTTCTGAAAAGCGTTTCACACAAATAAATCTACCCCAGGAGGAAACCTTCTCGCATTCCACCCTAAATTTAAATGAGGCACATATGCCTTTGATAGCTTTGCATCATTTAGATTCCCCCACACGGGTGAATAAATTCCGAATAAGTCAATTATGTCAAAAAATTTTTCATATATATTGCTGCTCAAGTACGGAAATGCATGACTGTTTTAATGCCAGAAAAACTGGTTTGTATTTAATGTAAAGCCTACACATATGTTTCAGTTTTATTGCTTTTTTCAAGTACAGCTGTGGGCAACGAAAAAACAAACCAGCATGAACCACTTTTAAACTGAGTATTATCATTTTTAAACTTAGGGCTTTGAACATTTTAGTCGGAAATCTTTTTTCATCCACGACATTACAGCATATACTACATGGAGGAAGAGGGCTTACGGCGACAGTGTAGACGAGTGACAGAGACAGAAAGAATAGGTTTGAGTACTGTGCAAAACCGTACTTATCTTATCAACTTCGACGTCACCTGTTACATGGGTGTTGTATAATAATGAAAAGGTAATATTGGCAGTTGGTAAAAGAAAGCACAAAAAACAAGCGTTTAAGTAGGCAATTCTAGAAGGAAGCCTAAATGGTCGAAGATAGGCAGTTGAAGTGAGGACAGCGCGGAGTGAAAAGTAAAACGATCAGTGTAGTGTGAAAAATATAGAAGTAGTGAAAAATAAGTGTTTAACCGGTATTAGTTAGCAGGTAATATCCTTTAAGTACTTTGTTGTTAATTGTTCTATGTAATCTTATGATTGTGATGTTTATAGANTATATCTGACAATCGGTTGGTTTGCTGAATAGACGACTAAGAAAAAAATGTCCATAATTTAATTCTCTATACAATGCACCCAGTTTTTTCTTACTACAGGGACCGAAAATTTTCATTGCACAGCAACGTCATCTACAAATATGAAGATAAAGAAAACATTGGTAGTAGCGATTTAAAACACATAATTTCTAAGAAAATGCTTACAAGTTTGACTGCAGGAAATTCAATATCTTTGTTGACACCTAAATTATAAGATGAATAGGTACAACTTGATTAAAATCTACAAATGGGCATAACCATTTAAACCCTACGGTTCACAGAACAAATCATTAAACTAGTACTTACAAGAGGGCTTTGAATACATAATGTGAAATATTAATACTGAACATCTTCTACTTTACTGCGGCGATAAGTATCCCATTAAAATGTTAACTTTTATTCGACAGAAAAGGCATAACCTCCAATTCAAGCTTTTATAAACGTGACAGCTCCACATGCAGTTCTGAAAAGCGTTTCACACAAATAAATCTACCCCAGGAGGAAACCTTCTCGCATTCCACCCTAAATTTAAATGAGGCACATATGCCTTTGATAGCTTTGCATCATTTAGATTCCCCCACACGGGTGAATAAATTCCGAATAAGTCAATTATGTCAAAAAATTTTTCATATATATTGCTGCTCAAGTACGGAAATGCATGACATCCGACTGTTTTTAATGCCAGAAAAACTGGTTTGTATTCAATGTAAAGCCTACACATATGTTTCAGTTTTATTGCTTTTTTCAAGTACAGCTGTGGGCAACGAAAAATCATACCAGCTTAAACCACTTAAACAGACTATTATCATTTTTAAACTAAGGGCTTTAAACATTTTAGTCGGAAATCTTTTTTCATCCACGACATTACAGCATATACTACATGGAGGAAGAGGGCTTACGGTGACAGTGTAGACGAGTGACAGAGACAGAAAGAATAGGTTTGAGTACTATCTTTCTCTTGCGCAAGTACGTGATTGGCTAACTTAAATCCTTCCTTCCTTAGAGACGATTAGAGAGACAGAGCGAGTACCCAAACAAACGCCCTTTCTCTTTAAAGCGTCTACATTTTTTAACACGCTGTGCTTCTTCCATGCAATATATGCCATAAGTTCACCATGGACTTAAGGAATATACATGCATCAAAATTAACTCAAATCAATTCACTGAAAAGGGATCCCAAGTCTAAAGTCAATTTTTTCACGAATGGCTAGTTTGTGACTATCTTTCTTTTAAAAATTGGTTTATTTCTTAATTACGACATTATAGGAATTAGCAAATTTTATTGAAATTTTAATTTACAATTTACAGGACGAAGAAAGATAGAATAAGCTGTTCACCCCTCCCCCCAAATAAAAACGCTCTATATGGTGCACCATGTGTTCGCCATAATTCGTTTATTATTCATTCTTTTCTCTATTGTTAATTGAGATGCCAAGTTAAACAAATCGCATCACATTTTTTTTTTAATTTTAAAATATTATTTCATATTTATCTGAGCATGTGTAAAAATACTGTCACTGATTTTTTTATTGTTATCTATTACTGTTAAACCTTAAGTTTTAAACTTTTGCAATAAACGGATCCGATTTAATTTCACTGTGTACCTCAATTAATAAGAGACGAGGTGAAATAAAAAACAAATTGTTGTGAAAAGATGGAACTACAGTTTGATTCAAGTAGGGATTTGCTATTATAACTGGCACAGGATTTCAATTTCTTTTCTCTTTCACCCCGTATATTTTGAAAATGAAATTTCACTAAAAATGTCATCTTGGCATGGTAACTAACATAAAATATAAACCTTCAATTCGAATAAAGATCGTCGAAGTGAGAATACCAACTTTTAATTTACTTGATAAGGTATTTTCGTGATCCATTAATTTTGATGCGCAGTGTATATTGTATATACCACTATATTTAATTAATGGTGATGAACTGATTTAAAATAGCAACCAAATATGGTACTGTTTAGTGCTTGTGCATTCAAACGAACAAAATTCATGCTAAATACTGCATTTATGTTTCCCGTGAGGTTAGGTTAGAAGAATTTATTTTTTTCCTTGCGTCTAATTTAGTGGTTTCTTGTTACAGTGTAATATGGAACCAATGCTCGAGATGTTCTCTATTCTATGATATATGTCAAGATTATGTATTTCCTTTAAAATTTATATAAAACCTTCATAAATGATTACAAGCCACGTGATTGCCGAACTTAGGCAACCAACATTGCACTACTGGTACTATCAACTAAACATCCCTAAATATTATCGTTATCAATATTAATATTTTTCGTATATGGCTCAGAAAATCATGTGCCACCCTTATTTATTCCACAAAAATAATAGCAATTTAATAATCCTAATAATAATAATCTTTCGTCTACCATTTGAATCCACTCTGACTCCACTGTAACTTAGTCGAGGTATAACCCAACGCAAAGCGTAACATATAAAAACTTCATTGGACTGAAGTCTAATCATTTTGCTAGTTATTTCTTTCATTTATATGTTAAAGGAATTCGTTGTTCAACATAAATAATTAAATATTTGAAAGGATTCGGCTTCCAGTCTAGTCGCCAATGTAACATTAACAACAATTTTGATTTTAATTACTAAAATTTTATTAGGCCTCAGCCAATAAGTACTAATAATATTATGCAAAAATATATTTGCATTGGAAGAAACTTAATAGACCCTCGAATATATATTTTGCTTCCAGTAGAGATCTACACTGTAAAAAAAAATCGCTCAAATTCACTCAATTTTAATCAATAATGTTAAAAATTTAAATTTAAATATCATTGTATTAAAGTCATAAAATACTAAGCTNCAACCAAATATGTTACTGTTGAGTGCTTATGCATTCAAACGAACAAAATTCATGCTAAATACTGCATTTATGTTTCCCGTGAGGTTAGGTTAGAAGAATTTATTTTTTTCCTTGCGTCTAATTTAGTGGTTTCTTGTTACAGTGTAATATGGAACCAATGCTCGAGATGTTCTCTATTCTATGATATATGTCAAGATTATGTATTTCCTTTAAAATTTATATAAAACCTTCATAAATGATTACAAGCCACGTGATTGCCGAACTTAGGCAACCAACATTGCACTACTGGTACTATCAACTAAACATCCCTAAATATTATCGTTATCAATATTAATATTTTTCGTATATGGCTCAGAAAATCATGTGCCACCCTTATTTATTCCACAAAAATAATAGCAATTTAATAATCCTAATAATAATAATCTTTCGTCTACCATTTGAATCCACTCTGACTCCACTGTAACTTAGTCGAGGTATAACCCAACGCAAAGCGTAACATATAAAAACTTCATTGGACTGAAGTCTAATCATTTTGCTAGTTATTTCTTTCATTTATATGTTAAAGGAATTCGTTGTTCAACGTAAATAATTAAATATTTGAAAGGATTCGGCTTCCAGTCTAGTCGCCAATGTAACATTAACAACAATTTTGATTTTAATTACTAAAATTTTATTAGGCCTCAGCCAATAAGTACTAATAATATTATGCAAAAATATATTTGCATTGGAAGAAACTTAATAGACCCTCGAATATATATTTTGCTTCCAGTAGAGATCTACACTGTAAAAAAAAATCGCTCAAATTCACTCAATTTTAATCAATAATGTTAAAAATTTAAATTTAAATATCATTGTATTAAAGTCATAAAATACTATGCTGCCATAGTGGTTTCTTCAAAGATCTGTTTTAGAGACAATATTTTAGGTGTCGATTAAAGACATTGGTCAAGTGATCGGACGAATAAATTGTCATAACCTATATTGTAAGTTACAAATAGGTAAATAAGTCTAGGTAACAATTTAACTATCCGTTTATTTAACCAAATATTAATTGAGGTTCAATATAGTACTATTGTTTTTAGTTATTGTAATAAAACCACTCCATTTAAACATCACTAAAATAACCGGATTAACGGACACTTGTCCAGTACTACACGCTATACACCACATCACGAGATGACCTAATGGGGACGATGGGAATAAACAAAGACTACAAACGACAACCGTAGAATGGGGCGAGGTCACTCAAAAATTAGGACATTTACTCCGATTTAGCTATAAGTGCACCAAATACAAGTTTATCTGCAGAATTTATTTAACGGGTACCTATATTTGAAAGAAAGTACCCAGTTTTAGTTCAAATATTGTCACAAACGTGGACTCAATAATTTCACTCAATGGATTCACTCCCTACCTTTATTGTTTTCACTCGCACCGATTTTTTACAGTGTATACTTGTAATTCGAAATGAATGCGTTGCCTACCAGATGTATTACAGCTACATTAACATTCAGTTATAAAATTTGAAATTTTTAGCCTTCCTTCTAGAAATACCCCATGCAAAAATGATTCATACACTGTAAAAAAAAAGTCGGTGTGAGTGAAAGTAATACGAAGTAAATCCATTGAGTGATAATATTTGAACTAAAACTGACAATGAGTATTTTCATTCAAGTATAGGTACCCGTTCAATAGATTCTCCAGATAAAACTTGTATTTGGTACATTTGTACCTAAACTGGTGGTCATTGAGTGATCACATCCCATTCTATGGTTGTCGTACGTTGTCTTTGTCCACTCCCATCGTCCCCATTAGGTCATCTCGTGGCGTGGTGTATGGTGTGTCTGCTAGTCAATTAGTAGTTTATCCGGTTAATTTTGATGACAATTGTGTTTAAATTCAGTGNTAGAAAAACAGTTTTTTTCAACTTTGCGATTTTTTTTAACCATGTTCGCCATATTGGATCGAGTTTAAAGAACAAGAAACTCAATTTAAAATTTAATTTTCTATACGGTCATATTTTTTTTGTCCAGGTAATAATTTCTGCAAATTTAACATTAATCCGTGACAGAATGCTTGGACTATAATGGGGACGATGGGAGTAAACAAATACTACAAACGACAACCGTAGAATGGGGTGAGGTCACTCAAAAATTAGGACATTTACTCCGATTTAGCTATAAGTGCACCAAATACGAGTTTATCTGCAGAATTTATTTAACGGGTATCTATATTTGAGAGAAAGTACCCAGTTTTAGTTCAAATATTGTCACAAACGTGCAAAATTATCAAAATGCTCGATATTGAGTGAAAATGGACTCAATAATTTCACTCAATGGATTCACTCCCTACCTTTATTGCTTTCACTCGCACCGATTTTTTTACAGTGTATGCTTGTAATTCGAAATGAATGCGTTGCCCACCAGACGTATTACAACTACATTAACATTCAGTTATAAAATTTGAAATTTGTAGCCTTCTAGAAATACCCCATGCAAAAAATGATTCAAACACTGTAAAAAAAAGTCGGTGTGAGTGAAAGTAATAAAGGCACGGAGTAAATCCATTGAGTGATAATATTTGAACTAAAACTGACAATGAGTATTTTCATTCAAGTATAGGTACCCGTTCAATAGATTCTCCAGATAAACTTGTATTTGGTACATTTGTACCTAAATTGGAGTGAATATCTTCATCATTGAGTGATCACATCCCATTCTATGGTTGTCGTACGTTGTCTTTGTCCACTCCCATCGCCCCCATTAGGTCATCTCGTGGCGTGGTGTATGGCGTGTCTGCTAGTAAATTAGTAGTTTATCCGGTTAATTTTGATGTCAATTGTGTTTAAATGCAATAAAAGTCACTTGATAGTTAGCAGAAACTCGGATTTGAGTAAAATTCACTCACTTCTGTAGCAATAGTTTCACTCATAAAATTTTATTTGTACTCATACTAATAGAGTGAATATTTCACTCAATAGGGTATGGATAGAAATTGATATATTATTGAGTAAAATTGAGAGCATTTTTTACAGTATATTCCTATTCGTAGAACCACAAGTTGCTACGCTATTCCAACCTCTACAACTCTACTAGTCAGAAGTCAACAAATATTATAGCTGGAAAGGCAGCACTCTTAATCTCAGGGTTGAATTTGTCTGTCAGAGCACACAAGGTTACCTGTGAAAAGGAAGTTATTAATAATCTGTGTTTGCCTATCGTTCACTGCAGGGACTGATAAAATAAACTTACAGGTTGCTCTGTATATCATTTACTAATCATGTAGAGAATCAATGAGATATAAAAGGTTGGATGTCAAATTTATATCACAAATATTGTTAGTTATATCCCTCAAAGTGCAATTGCAAATTGTGTACAGTTAGCTAATTTATAAATCTAAAAACCTTAAACTAATATCATCAAATTAAACTATAAGCACTACAATACAAATATCAAATAAACAGTGAAGGATATAGAGGCCAGGTACTTATCTTAAAACGAGGTGTTAAAACTGGGAATATATTCCTACGACGAGTAAGGTGGTTCCTTGCTAGCTCTTTAGGGAACTAAGGTGGTGTCGGTGTTCTAATATCAACAAGTGTCTTGTCTCAGAATAGCTGTCAACTAAGCGAGGTTATGTCTCTCCACTCCGCTAACAGAATCACGGAGCGTGGTAATAGTAGAACGAGCTCAGCAGGGTGGGAAGGCAGGATGTCCAATAGTATATTCTGTCAACGAATATTCCCCCAAGATCGCGGTGTTATAACCTATA
>NW_019416533.1:0-12020 GCF_000390285.2 Anoplophora glabripennis | reverse complement strand
TATTAGGTTCGTTCCAACTAAAATTCGGGATGGTTCGGAATCGTAATGAGTCTGCGCATTACAATTTTCGCGTTCCTACACAAATTCAGAACCGTTAGTACTTTTCCGTTCGCTGTTCCAACACGATTTTTGAACGAGTTACGAACGGTTCAAAAAGTTCTGGGATTTTACAAGAATTTCTAATCCTGAGCATGCGTGGTGGTGCTGGTGGTGGTGTGATGATGTTTATCCACCGCGAAGACCTAAGAAATAGGTATAACATCCACCGTTCATCATAACCTCGACTTCGTGCTTAGCATATATTACACAGATTGTGCTTAGTTTATTTCACAGACTCTTATATATGTTTTGTGTCACAGACCTTATAGTTTATTTGCCCGGAAAGTGCTGAAGATGTCCGATTTCGAAGAAATGATGAAGAATGACATTTGCATTTTTCTGATTAGTAGTTTCGGTTCTAAAAATATCTAAAAATCGTTCCAACAAAGAACTGAATCTGAACCGTGTCTAATTTGCGTCTGCGCATTTGCGAAATCCTGAATTACGTTAGGAACCGTTCTGAATTTTGTGTTGGAACAAACCTATTGATATCCATATTGGTTATTTGTACGTTCTGTGCTTTTTTGTGTGAATTAATGAAAACTGCAATACGTTTACTTCATTAACGTGTTGAAGATCTGTAATAATTGTAATTTCCAAACCAATAAAATTCGTACTATTTCCACGGTTTTTGATTTGATTTGAAATGGTTATAACTTCAAATATTTTTTATCAAAAATCAGGTTTTCTTTCCACTTGTTTATCTCAACTCTGGCAACCCTAAATTCTCAGAATATCCGCACAGTTCGGCACAACCTTTCCAATTTCTAAATGGCAAAGCTCAAGACAAAGCGAGGAAATGCCAATGCAGGATAATTTACGAGCCAATCCACCCCCGAGCGCGGCTTAGGGAGCTTTCAATAATCGATAAACAAGCTAAAAACGGTTTGCATGCGAAGTGCCCAAAATGAATGCACCGCGACGTTTAAGAAAGCGGTCATTAAGCCCCAACGACGCACTTCGGAATTAATGGTGTTCTCAAAATCGAGAAACCCGTGAGCCCAACGATCGCATGTCGAACAAAAGAACGGTGTCAAAGGTGCCGTGATTTCGGTGTTGATTTATCGCGCGGTTCCGTAAAATGCGTAGGCATGCACAAGATTTATATGCGCTAAAAATGGTTTATAGTTTTCGTTCGGGCTCATTAATATTAATTTTAGATGTCGTGACGAGCTTTAATGGTTATAAAAAAGTTGTATATTTTTCATATGCGGAATGGTAACAATAAAACCAGCTTGGGGCTAATGAAATGACTTAATTAAGGGTCAGTGGATTTGGGGTTACATTACATTATTATACATATTTGCATTACATTATTAGAAGTTGTAGGTACTACCACCACTCCTTTTCTTTTGAAACTTATAACACATGATACATTCAAATTTCACGAAAAAGTTTGCAACACAACATATGAGAAAAATTACTCAGGCACACATATGGGAATTAGCACACTTTAGGTGTGATTTTCACACACACCACTGTTTTTTGTGTGCCTTTGTTATCAATAATTAGAATTTGAAAAAGTTACAAAAGTCTAAAAGATCCTACTTTTGCTTAAAGCAATTTGAGGTATAAATAAATATCTTATTTATTTATTTTGATATGTATGACTATGTAGAGGTCCATAGTCAACGTCTAAATTGTTGTAATTTTGATGTGATCACTTCGCCAAAGGGTTTTTCAAATTATAAACAGCCATAGTTTTTATAAGTATCTCGTTAATCACAATTTCTTTTAATTTTGTGAATTCATTAATATAAACTCCAAAATTGTAGCACAATTGTATTCTGAATATGGAAAATTGTTTTATTTGTTAATATACAAGAAAGTGTCATTCTTTATAAAATTTCCTGCATTATTCTTAAACTCCTAAAAATGTTATTATTATCTTGATTTTGTGTAAGACGAATATTATTATGATTTGAATGTTTTAAGTTTTGATTTTGTATTATTATTTTATTTTGTTATGGGCGCCTTTATGATTTAAATTTGTTATAAATTGAATATTTGAATGTTTTAAATATTTGATTATGTAGAGCAAACTCAATTTCAGGGTGAGGGTTCCAATTTTTTTTTATTTACCTTTTTTTTTATTTATTTGCTTATGTTGAGCTGTAATGAAGGATATTTTAAATTTTGACAATTATAGATATACAGGGTGATTCAGAACTTATCCAAAAAAAAAAATTCTGGATGTACAGGGGACCCTTACAAATACAATTTTGTAAAGAAAAAATCAAAAAGGGCAGTTCGAAAATGATTTAAAAATACACTTCTGCACGGCACTGGAAACTGGTCCACTGTAAAACCTGACCTCGCACAATGCGACCGGCATGGCGGTGTGATAAAAACGGACAAAAACTTTCGCAAGGAAAGAAATATGTAAATAGAATTTTATCGCACCTATTTTATATCGGCAAATTCAACTGCTTTTGCCTTTATTAATTAATAAAATTAATTTGTGTTTTTAAATAATAAAATCATTTGACATACCCGATGTTACAACAATTGTTCAAAATTTTATCCACCAATGTGTAAACACATTTGGGTCCGTTGTACTCAGTTTCTACGAACTAACACAAATGTTGTCTTGTTTCACCATAACACAAATGCTTCACCATAAATTAAAACGATATCCATCAACTCCGAGTACACGCAAACCATTTTTGAAACAAACTACCCATTTTTGACACTAACTACAAAAAACCTGTTGTAAACACCACAGATAGCAAGTACCTAAATATCGCAACGACGATTGCAAAATCCGAATTCAGTATTCGGAGTCGCTGAGGCCACGTGGCGAATGACGCTAGAGACTACAGTTGTCCAGCTATGTAGTGGTTGAATGTACTATAACTTCAATATTTTTTTTCTCGGAAACTATAAGGATTTTACAAAAAAATTTTTTACGACATTGATTCCATTTCTCATGATGCATATATTCCCAATCTTTTTGGATAAGTTGTGAATCACCCTGTATATTACACTTTTGATTTGTAGTTAGTTTTATAATTACAATTGTTGTAGGTACTAACTCTAAATAAATGATAACATGAAATTTCCCCCCTTAAATTTATCATTACAGTGCTAAGATATGTTTTTTATACTGCAAACATGTCAGCGTTTCAAAAATGAAATTTGTTTTTTGTCATATGCATATGGACGTAAATTTTTTACGAATTAAATTATTATTTGATTCGAGTTCAAAGTTTGTAAATTTAATTGGCAAAAATGTATACAACTTACAACACGTTGTCTTGTAACGTTGGTTCCATCCCCTTTCTGGAATTTCGATAATTTCCTTGGGTGGTCCTGTTCCTAGAATCACACGTTGAAATCCGGAAACTCCTTCTGGATGTACCCTGCCGGCATAATTCCGGTGGAAGATGCACTACACTTTTTTTCTTTTTAATTACTTTTGTCTTTATTCACTTCTTATTTCATTTGTAACCAGTTCAAATTTGGTGTTGCACTTTTAATTACTGATTCTAGTTATCGATAAACTTTCAGACTTATCACATTTCAGTGAAATGTGTAATTCAAACTTTTGACATTTATAGCTGTCAGTGACATTTCTCCGCATGAATGACTGGATAGGTAACTTTTGCACAAACTTATTGATTTACATTGATTTTCAATTGTTATTCAAATTATTGATCAAATTGACAATATTGCTTCTTCAGGAATTTATGAGAGACTAGCTATGATGAGCTCAGACTTTGGTTTTATTGAAGTAAAAACAAAAGAACGGTTGCTATGGAACTGTCATAACAAACTTTTGAGAATTTTTTTATTTTGAAAATATTGACTTTCTGCATGATTTAATATGTATGATCTTTACATATTCAGATTCCTGATTTTTTTTACATTTTTTGAGACCAGTAGCATCTTTCTAGGTTAACTTTAAAACTTTAACCAAACTTTTAATTATACCAGACATTGTCTATAAAATAAAAAAAGTTTTGTACAAATGGCCAGGATACATTATTCACATGTATGTATTTTGAACGGCTAAATAAGAGTCAAATGGCTCAGCAAATCACCAGAATTTTCTAACATCAAAAAATGCTTAAAAACCCACAAAATCGACAAAATCCGGGATATTAAATGCTTATTTGTCGATTTTATGGGGTTTATTTGATGTTAGAAACTTCTAGTGATTTGCTGGGACAATTCTGACACCGGAATAGTATTCAGCGACTTAAAATACATGGAAATAATGTATTCTGGTCATTTGCACAAGACTTTTTTTTTATTTTGTGGAGCATTGTAATTAATTAACCCTATTTATTTTAGATTGGGACTTTTAGAAAGTCATTAATTTTTTTTGCAGTTCCTTCTTCTATAAGCATGTAAGTTATTCTGACTTCTGAAAATCTGCTTGATTATTATGTTAATAGAAATGGCATTATTTCGCTGATATTTCTCACAATGTTCAATTTAAATATTATTTTACATATAAAAAAGTTTTCCTTCTCAAAACACAATCTTCATTTTGTAATCAAAATCTATATTAAAAAGTGCATAAAAATGTTTTTTTTCGAAAGCAGTGTGGATTATTCAGTTTTTGATTTTTTTGAGATGTCCTTTCAAAATCATTGATTTTTTTTAGATAGAAGAAAATCCTAACTACCCTTTACATATTTTCCTATATAAAGAAAAAACTGTTATCTCGTTGGATCATTGCAATTGATAATCTACCTGTACACAGTTTCTTTTGAATCTGAATGGCCATTTAGAGTTATAAATATGTTTTTGACTATGTACCTTATGTACCTTTATTACCTTATAACTTTTCTTTATTGATTGTGAGAGTCTTCGATTCCCGTTTATAAAGATATTTTTGATTAAACTGACATTTTCTATTTTGTTTCAATTTTATAGCCAAATTTTAGAAATAGGTACCTTTGTCAATATTTCTCTCGAATATCCTCGTTAATTTGATTTTATACCTCACGAGATGCAAAAAGTGTCAACGTGAACATAAAATTTGACAGAAAAATTAACAACATTTTGATTGTCCGAAAAATAAATAAATGTCTAGTAGAGCTAGTCAATGATAAATAGAATTCGAGGTTTTCGTCGGCAATTTGCGTACTTTATCAGCGAAAGGTCGTTTTTTACCCCTTGGCGCGTTCGACATTATTAGAATATTAAAACACGTATACACGAAGCAAACGCGAAGTCAATAACTGCCGTTATTATTACCAGTTTCGTACTATGCGCTGTAGCGAAAGGCCGACACGACGCGACGGCTATGATCATCCGACCGAGTCCCGAACTCTAATGATAAATAAACTAAATTGTGAAAAAAGTTTCATCTAATTATCTAGTCAATGAACTGCACTTTACTCATGAATCAATTTGTATCTTGAGCAAATATTTATGTGACAAACATTTCCAAAAGAACACACTTAAATACATACAAAAGAAGAATACCTTCTTTCTCTGTTTATTTCTTTCGCATTGTTAAATATTGCAAAACATTTTCACTTGCAAAAGTTCATCCTGGTAATAAGAAACGTTCTTTAAACTTTGCCTTTGTTGCTATTTTTTTACTTACAGTCGTAAGACGAACGTTTTTAAAAAACTGTTTACCATTCAGTTCGCAGAAAGGTAATAACAATATAAAACAGACATAAATCAGCCTAGACTATGCACAAAGATCTGAAAGTATTACAATAGGCGATATCCAGCGGCTGGTGTGGCGGGGAATAAAAGCTTTTACGTTTAAATGCAGAGCCGCCTCGATTGCATTGAGAACGGAAAAGTAAAGGAAACTGATACAGTGATATCAAGTGCGCGGTGATATTTCCTCGTCAGAGAGGCATTGTGGGAAACTCAATGCATAGAATAGTCATTATTTTAAAGCAGTCCCTTTTCTCCTCCTCAACGGAATTTACAATGCAGTCCCCACAGCCTCGTAGCCTTCACCATAGAACAGTGAGAGAGATCTCAGCAGGATTTGCATTTTAGGAGAGCTTCCAGATTCTCCGGCGGTTTTCAAATTAATTATACAATGCAGATTGTTTAATTGAGTTGCAGCACGAGGCGTTGTCCTTTTCATCACGTATAACTGTTGTATTTACTTATTTCGCAGAATAAACAATTTGTTGTTATTCGAAGTTAATTAAAATATATTATTACACAATTAATTTAAAATATTACACAGGGTGTTTCGTTTCATAAATTCTAAGGGCAATATAATATTAAAACAAAAAAAGAGTGACAAAAAAAATCTGTTAAAAATTAAAAACAAAATACCTAATTTTAAATGAGTCAACGTATATAAGATGTCCCATAATAAGATATTATTAGAAATATCAAATTATTATTAACAGTCGATTTATTCCTTGAAACTGAATAATACACTGTACCAATGAAGATCCGTATAAATGATAATCCCTTTCCAACATTTAATATGTACAGGGTGTCCAATATTTTCTTTCGTCCTGTTCACTACGAAATTGATATTTTTGGACAAAATTTAATAAAAAATCAGTTTTGAGACATATTTGGGCCAGTTTTCACCAAAAAATTTCACTTTTCTCCGAAATTCATAGGAAAGTCATATAAAATTTGACTACATTCAGCTCATCGAATTCCTTCGGAAATGATATATGGGTCTCTTGGGTTTGGACTTGTTTGTGTATGCGTGCTTGTGTAATTTGTGGGAAAATTTGACATTCTTGCGAACGATTTTACTTGGCCAAAAAATAATCTGTAACTCATTTTTTTAAACTAAATAGTCCTCGTCAGGTATACAGAAAATATTTTATGTATAAATACTCTTTTTCGTAAAATTTATAAGAAAAAATGCATTATCAAAGTTGTTCAGAATTAAATTTATTTCAAAATTGGGAGCAGTCGGACCTACTTTGATTTTCTTAATTTCTCCATGCTGTTTAGATAGACAAGAATAATTTATTGCATCAAAAAAATATCAAAGTAGATCGATTATTTTCAAACTTGGTGTATGGGCATACATTTTAATTGCTCTTGACAAAGCCTAGTTTTATTTTCGGAAATAAGAGTATGTAACAATTTATTTTATCATATAGATTCGTTTCGCCATATGCAAAAATTATAGCTTAAACATTTTGTCATTCACATCTACGGTGAAGACTATGTCGACACCCAGTACGTATTAAATATTGAAAAAGCATTGTTTTTTATGGACATTATTGAGTTGCAAGAATAAATATTATATAACTAACCATTCTTTTGTAAAAGACACCATTCTTCTACATTAGATAAAAACATTTTTAAACAAGGTCACTCTTTTCATAAAATGAGAAATAAAAAATGTTTCTCTCTTTTCAGTTCGATCAGTGGACACACCGTAAGAAGGAGGTACACAAAAAAAAGTGTTTTCACCAAACTAGTAACAAGTCACATTTTTTTCTAACCTCAAAAATAGGTCAAAAATAGCCAAAAAAGACAAGAAGTATGCGAAGAAACAACAAAAAAAGTTATTTTTCACATTTCTTAGCATAGCTATATGTAATTGGGCTTGCTGAATCCAAATCCACATTTAGAAACCATACAGCACACCTCATTTTTTCTAACCTCAAAAAAATCTGCCAGAAATCGAAGTTTGCAAGAAATGAATCTTGAATCATGAAAAATTTGGTAAACAGGGGTTTTTAGGTTCGCTAATCACGAATTCGAATTCAGAATTGCAAAATTCATATGGCGGATGAGATTTTCGAAAAATCAACAAATTAATTCCGAATTGGATCCTTGGAGGTTTTGGGGGTTCCTGACCACGAATACGAACTCAGAATTGCAAATTTAACATGGCGGATCTAAATGGCGGACCAGGCTCCAATATGGTTGATTTTGTGGATGAATATATGCATCTTCAGATGGATGCGTTTTTTAAAACATGAATAGATGGATCTTTGGATGTTAACACAACCTGACCAACTAAATCATATACAAAAGACAGTTCCTGATGAAGCTGCGAACCCCAAACTTAACATAACCTACTCATGTAAATTCTATGCAACATGAACCTCCTACTCAAACTACAAACTCCAGACCTAATATAACCGGCCTAACTAAATCCTATGCAACGGATCGGTTTTATAAGATCTAGTTGAACAGGTTATGTAAGGTTTGGAGCTCATAGCTTCAATAGGGCCTTTCGGTTGCGTTTAGAAGCGCATCTTATGTTTGGTTTGAGGTTCGTTGCTTCGTCAGGGCCCATTTGTTGCTCAGGATTTAGTTGGGAAGGATATAATAGGTTTAGAGTTTGTAGTTTGATTGTCACCTAGCTGTTGCGTATGATTTATATAAGCAGGTCGGTTAGATTTGGGGTTCGCAGCTCCGGCAGGGCCTTTGTGTTGTAGTGTGGGATTTAGTGGGATAGGTTATGTTAACGTCCAAAGATCCATACATTCAAAGGTCAATCTATTCCTGTTTTTCAAAAGCTATCAATCTGAAGATGTATACATTCAACAACAAAATCAACCATATTGGATCCTGGTCCGCCATATTGGATCCGCCATGTTGAATTTGCAATTCTGAGTGATCAGTAGTAACCCCCTGATCCCCCCAGGATCCAATTCGGAATAAATCTGTTAATTTTTCGAAAATCTCGTCCGACATATTGGATCCGCCATACTGAATTTTATGCCAAATTTTTCATGATTCTGTTCATTTCTTGCAAACATCGATTTCTTGCCGATTTTTTTGAGGTTAGAAAAAATGAGGTGTGGTGTAGGATTTCTAAAGGTGGATATTTAGATATAGCTATGCTAAGAGATGTGAAAAATAAATTTTTTATTTTTTCTCATACTTCGTCTATTTTTGCTATTTTTTTACCTACTTTTTGAGGTTAGAACAAAATGAGACGTGTTAGAGCAATTCTGACAATGGATTCGGATTCAACGCATCAAATACTATAGAAAATACTAGCTTAGTGAAAACCATAATACTCTTTTTTTGTGTGGCTGTGTAATTATTCGTGAAAGACTATAAATGCACCACGATGATGTGAAATACGTAGGTACTTACTCTTAATAAAAATGTTTAAAGAAGTATTATGTCTTCATATTTGCTCTGTTGTTCACGTATTATGTTTGTCCTTGAAGTGATCAGAAAAGGTATGAATTTATTTTTAATTCCTAACTATTTCCATTTTGAAAGATGTGTTTCCTTGCTTTCTAAGATATTTCGTGTAAACTACAACTCTTATCAGGTTTACTCTAACAGCTAATCAAAATATTCCCATAAACGTCCAAAATCCACAGATTTTAGGTATAATAATAGCACAGATGAAAGTGATCCTTCCGTAAAATTCTCCTTTTTCCGATGGGCAATTTCTTGGATGGTCAGAAACTTTCCGGAATAATACAGAGTGAACGATTTAACTGAAACAAATTCTGTAACTTAATAAATAAAGGTTTGTCGCAAAATTCCTGAAACTTTTATTTTCAATTGTACATACCTATTATAAATAGGTTTGTTTATTTTTGAATTATATGAGGGGTTCCAGCAAACCCCAACTTTTTTTTAATGGAAGGGTACTTGATTAATTTTTTATTTTACAGATTTTTATAAGCAATGTGTCCAAAAAAAAAATTAAGTAAGGAAATGTTCTTTTTAATTAAGTAACTATCATATTTAATGAGTTGTGAGAAATTATTTTAATAAGTTAATTAAAGTAGGTATATAACTATTATATATTATTTTTTTCTCAGGTTTATTTGCATTTTGAGGAGTTCTATATGAAATATTTCCCATTCCTAAAAAATATATCAAAAACTTGTCAATGACGTCTGAGAAAATATAAAAGATTGTTTGTATCAACCATATATTAAAAAAATTATAATATTATTTAAAATACAAATTCTCAAATACATAAATTGTTTTTATTGATCTGACTGGTCAAAAATAAGAACTGGTTTTACTATACGAAATTAATTTACAAGAATTGTGTAAAATATTTCCCAGAAAAATTCATAATGACTGAATTGAATCAGTCGTTGCTAAAAATATCTAAAGACCGGTAGCAAGTACATATTTACTTTGTTTGATACTGTATAACATGTTGCGAATATAAAAAATTAATCACTTTATATCATGGTCTACTTTGTAACGACCCAGCGTCGACTTCATTAAACTGAACTACTTTTTACTCAATAAAATACTTCGTATACGGTTATAGCATGGTATTTACGTCCCTTTTCCCATTTTTTTGTAATACCAGCATAATAAAACTTAAATTCCAAAGTCGCGAATGCTGCAATCGGCAATTGGGAGTGGAACCGAGATAGAGAAAGAATTTTACAATTTAACTTTAATTGCTTCGTTCTAATTAAGAAACCGCCATCCCACTTGTATAGCGGTTGCTTACTTCGTTTCATTAAATTTTTACTCGGCTTTGATTTACTGAAGCAAACGAAATTAGGATGCCCAGAAGAATTAATTATTTTTTAAATTTAATTATAAGCGTTTAATGGACTGGGATTCTCTTCCTACTGTGGAGAAGTTATGTTAATTGCAACATGTAGTGCATTATGTTAAATAATGAGGTCTCTTTGTTTGCGCATCTTGAAACAACGAAGGCCTGTGACGTCGAGATTTTGATGAAAAGATTGAAATAAAACTTTTAATTTAGCTTAAAACAAAATCAGTACTGAGTATGGAACAATAAATAAATTGTGTTTTATATGCGGTAACGTATACTTTGCACATAAAGGGAAAGAGTTCGCACGAGGTTAAAGGGACAAAAGTGCCATTTAAAGAATAGTAACATAGATACGAGGTCTTTGCCAATCGCCGATTGATTGTCAGAGAAATTGGAGAAGAGGTTAGCATCCCAATTGGGTCATGCCATGAAATTTTGACAGAAAAATTGAACAAACATCGAGTTGCAGCAAAATTTGTTCCTCGTTTGATGACCGAACGAAAGAACATTGTGCGGATGTTTGTTGACAACTTCTTGAACAATACAATGACGACGAAACATTCATTCAAAGGATCATAACGGGAGACAAAAGCTGGGTTTATGGCTACGATATTGAGACAAAAGTTCAATCATCACAATGGATTGGCAAAGGATCTCCACGCCCCAAGAAAGCACGTCAGTTTCGGTTCAATGTCAAAGTGATGCTCACTGCTCTACTTTAATGGAATGACATTGAGACAAAAGTTTAATCATCCCAACCGATTGACAAAGGATTTACAGGCACCAAGAGAGTACGTCAGTCTCGATTCAATATCAAAGTGATGTTCACTATTATTCTTTTCAACTTTAATGGAATTGTGCATTTTGAATTCTTGCCTCAAGGTGAAACAGTGAACCGTGTGTACTATCAAGGCGTTTTACAACGGTTACATGAAAAATTCCGCAAAGGGAGACAACTAATGACTCTTGCACCTTCACAATCCGCCCGCACACTCAGCTTTGTCAACTCGTCAAGTTTTGTGACAAAAATCAGGTTAACGTCCTTCCACACAGTCCTTACTCGCTAGATTTGGCTCCTTGCTATTTATTCGTATTTCAGAAATTAAAATAAGTACTAAAAGGACACCGTTTTCAGACTATTGATGGCATGAAAGCAAATTGGTCATTGACTTTAAAGGTCATTTCAAATGAAGCTATCCAGGACTGCTTTGCGAAATTAAAAATTTTAAAATATTAAAAAAAAAATGTATTTCGGTTAATTTCTGAGCAGATCTCGTATACCAGTAATCATCTGTTCAAATGAAACTAATTACGGATTATCTCTAATTTCTGAGTTATATTGAAATTAATTTGTCCAATGATATAAGACAGTTTTGGAATTTTATACGTAATAAAAAACGTAATACGAGAATACTTGGTATTGTGAAAAGGGATGCTTTACGAATGCACAGGATATTGATCTCTGCAAAAAAAGTGGTTGTGTTTGTTCTAGAACAGTTGAGAG